>NC_056743.1:405338915-405512952 GCF_019279795.1 Protopterus annectens | reverse complement strand
TTTCAAAAAAAACCCTAAAAAAACCTTTAAGCGAACAAATTTTAAGACTTCCAAAAATACTAATAAAACAAAATTTAAAGTGTAAAAATCTGTAATATAATAAGACAAAAATAAAAAAGTAATCAATATCCAGACCTTAACTGTAGCTAATGAAAAAAAATCAAGGCAAACAACATTTTTAAAGTCAGATCTTTTAGAGGTGAAGAGGACAGTAGCTCAATGCCTTAATAAGAAATCTGTCTCACAGCTCCTCCCACTAATTAGCAATATCTAATTCCTCTTAATTCAGTGAATGCCAAAGGAAAGTTTTCTACATGACACTAGTGATTAACTATTAAGACATGAAAAAAATTGTAATAAAAATACATCTAATGTACAATGAACTGTAATATAATAAAACAAATATCAAAAAGTAATCCAAATATTCAAACTAAAATTTTGAAAATCTAAAAATCGATATACTCAAACATTGGTTTTGAATTCAGAGGTGTAATAGCAGCAGAGGACTGTAGGTGATTACCCTAAATAAAAAACGTTTCTCAGGCCCTTCCAATAATTAGCAAGATCTAAATCCTATTCAATACATGGAAGCAAAAGGAATGTTTCCTAACTGGTCACAGGCAGCAAGGATTAAAATGTCAAGGGAAAAAAAAACTTTACAATAAAAAATAATTAAAATACAACAAGCTCTAATATTATAAATTCCAATATTTAAAAAATAATGGAAATAGTCATTTCTTGAATTTAAATAAACCAAAATACAAGCAGTGAAACTGTAGCTTTAAACTCACAGCTGTTATAGCTGATGAGGAATATAAGTGAATGGGTTAAATACAAAAAAACAATTTTCAGCTACTCCCACTAGTTAGCCAGTAACACTTATAAAATTAATGCAAAAGGTGTTTACTAACTGACCATAGACAACATCGTTTAAGATTTCAAGAAAAGAAACCATTTGAAAGACAAAAAAAGTTACCAAAGAAAAAAATGCAAGTTCATAAGAAGAAAATCAAAAAGGAATGGAAACATCAAAATCTTAAATGTGGAATACCAAAACAAAGACAAAATATGCATTAACAAAGTAGTGTTAAAATCAGATTTTTTTTACTGACAAGGAATGTAGGTAAATCACATAAATAAGAAAACTCTTTCTCAGCTGTTTCCAATAATTAGCTAGACTGGGTTTTTATTTAATCAATGAATTTAAAAGGAAATATTTCATCAACTAACCTAGTTAACAACTTTTAAGAGTTCAAGAACAAAAATACTGGAAGAAAAATGTTTGAAACACAAGAAACTGTAATGTAATAAGACCAAATAAAAATAAAATACAGAAAATCTTAAATGTAGAAAATATAAAAACTCAATGCAGTCATGCAATAATCTTCAACACAGTGGTGATATATTTGCAGAGGAATGTGGGTAAACATGTCAAAAAGAAAACTTTTCTCAGCCAAACCCAGTAATTTGCTAGATTTAACTCCCATTAGGTAAATGGATGTAAAGGGAATTATTTTAACTGACCACGCCAATACCTTTTAAGACTTCAAGGAAGAAACATTTGCAATAAAAGGAAGCTTAAAATGCAACAAAGTGTGATATAATATGACCAGATTCAAAAATTAATGCAAACATGCAGACCATAAATATATAAAATCCAAAAAGTCATGTAGTCAAACTGTAGTTTTAAACTGACAGCTGTTGTACCTGAAGTAGAATATAAGTGAATACCTTAAATAGAAAAGTATTTTGGAGTTCCTCCAACTAATTAGCGCATTCTAATTCCAATTCAATCAATGAACGCAAAAGGAATGTTTCCTCAAAGAACCCCAGCCAACAACTTTTAGGACTGTGAGAAGAAAAGAACAGTAATAATACAAAGTGTAAAATGAATTACATTGTAGTACAGCAAGACAAAAATCAAAATCTATTTAATATTGAAACTTTAATTTTATAAAATAAAAAAAGCTAAGGAGTAAAACAGCATTTTAAACATAGAGCTGTTATAGCTGAAGAGGAATGTAGGTGAATATCTAAAATGAGACATATGTTTCTCAGATGGTCTCACTAACTAGCTAGATCTAATTCCTATTACTTCAATGAATGCAGAATGAATGTCTCCAAACTGACCATAGCCAAGACCTTCAAATACTTCAAGGAAAAATCCTTTGCAGTTAAACAAATTTCAAAAAACAGGAAAGTGTAATATAGCAAGATGAAATTCAAACTGTTATGGAAATATCAAAATGTTAAAAGTAGAAAATGAAAAAAACAATGCAGTTAAACACCAATTTTAAACTCAGAGCTCTTGTAGATGAAGAGGAATGTAGCTGAGTACCTTAAATAAGAAAATTATTTCTCAGCTTTTCTTTCTAACTAGGTAGAGTTAGTTAATTCAGTTAACAAATGCCAAAGGAATGTTTCTTAACTGAGCATAGCCAACAGCTTCTAAGAGTTCAAGATAAAAACCCTTTGAACAAAAAAGTTTAAAAATAAAAGAATCTCTGATATAATACAATCAGAATAAAAAATAAATATAAATACCCAGGCTTTAAATGTAGAAAATGCAAAAATCAGTGCAGTCATACAATAGTTTTAAACTCAGGCCTACTACAGCTGAAAAGGAATGTAGGGAAATATTTAAAAAATGTTTCTCAACTCCTTTCATTAATTTGCTAGACTGAATTCCCATTCAGTCAATGAATGCAAATGAAGTTTTCCTAACTGTACTAGGCAATACATTTTAAGAGTTCAAGGAAGAAATGTTTGCAGTAAAAGAAACATTAAAATAGAACATGTGATATAGTAGTAAGACCAGAATAAAAAAAATAAATGAAAATGTCCAGACCTTAAGAGTCTAAAAATCAAAAAGTAATATAAACAGGAGTCTCATAGCTGTTATAGCTGAAGAGGAATATAAGTGAATGCCTTAAATAAGAAAACTGTTACTCAGCTGCTCTGACAAATTAACTCAATCACATTCCTATTCAATCAAAGAAAGCAAAATGAATGTTTCATTAACTGACCCTAACCAACACCTTTTAAGACTTCTAGAAAAAAAGTAATACTAATAAAACAAAATTTAAACTGTCATAAACTGTAATATAATCAAACAAAAATCAAAAAGTAACCCATACTGAAACCTTAACTGCAGAAAACAGAAAAAAATAAGGCAAACAGCATTTTAAACACAGATTTTTCAAAGGCGAAGAGGAATGTAGGTGAATGTCTTAAATAAATCTGCTTCCTAGCTCCTCCCACTAATTAGCAAAATCAAATTCCTCTTAATTCAGTGAAGGCCAAAGAAATGTTTCCTAAATTACACTAGTGATTAACTATTAAGGCACGAAGAACAACAACTTTTGTAATAAAACAAAATGTAAAGTAAAATAAACTGTAATATAATAAGACCAAAATAAAAAAGTAATCCAGATATTCAAACCAAAATTTTGAAAATCTAAAAATCTATATACTCGAACATAGGTTTTCAACTCAGAGCTGTTATAGCAGCAGAGGAATGTAGGTGATTACATTAAATAAAAAAGCTGTTTCTCAGGCCCTTCCAATAATTATCTAGCTCTAATTCCTATTCAATAAATGAAAGCAAAAGGAATGTTTCCTAACTGGTCCCAGGCAACATGCATTAAAATGTGAAGGGAAAAAACTCTGCAATAAAAAAGTATTAAAATACAACAAGCTCTAATATGACAAGACTAAAATTAAAAAGTAGTAGAAATAGTCATTTTTGAATTTAGATAAGCCAAAATGAAAGCAGTGAAACTGTAGCTTTAAACTCAGAACTGTTATAGCTAAAGAGGAATATAAGTGAATAGGTTAAACATGAAAACCAATTTTCAGCTACTCCCACTAATTAGCTAGATATAACACTTATAAAATTAATGCAAAAGGTATGTTTACTAACTGACCATAGCCAGCACCTATTAAGATTTCAGGAATATAAACCATTTGAAATACAACAAAATTTAAGATAGAAAAAATGTAGTTTCATAAGAACAAAATCAAAAAGGAATGGAAACATCTAAATCTTAAATGCAGAATACCAAAACAAAGACAAAATATGCATTAACAAAGTAGTGTTAAAATCACATTATTTTTTTTACTGACAAGGAATGTAGGTAAATCACATGAATAAGAAAACTCTTTCTCAGCTGTTTCCAATAATTAGACTGAATTTTTATTTAATCAACAAATTTAAAAACAAATATTTCATCCACTGATCTAGTTAGCAACTTTTAAGAGTTCAAGAACAAAAATACCGGAATAAAAATGTTTGAAATACAAGAATAAAAATAAAATACTGAAAATCTTAAATGTAGAAAATATAAAAACTCAATGCAGTCATGCAATAGTCTTCAACACAGAACTGCTATATTTGTAGAGGAATGTGGGTAAACATGTCAACAAGAAAATGTTTCTCAGCTGAACCCAGTAATTTGCTAGATCTAACTCCCATTAAGTAAATGAATGCAAAGGGAATTTTCCTAACTGACCCTCGCCAATACATTTTCAGACTTCAAGGAAAAAACATTTGCAATAAAAGAAAGCTTACAATATGACAAATTGTGATATAACAAGACCAGATTCAAAAATTAATGCAAACATCCAGACCATAAATATATAAAATCCAAAAAGTCATGTAGTCAAACATTAGTTTTAAACTCACAGCTGTAGTAGCTGAAATAGAATATAAGTGAACACCTTAAATAGCAAAAGTGTTTCTCAGCTCCTCCAACTAATTATCTCATTCTAATTCCAATTTAATCAATGAACGCAAAAGGAATGTTTCCTCAAAGAACAATAGCCAACAACTTTTGAGACTGTGAGAAGAAAAGAGTTGTAATAATACAAAGTTTAAAATTAATTATACTGTAGTACTACCAGACAAAAATCAACATCTATTTAATGTCAGAACCTTAATTCTATAAAATCAAAGAAAAAAAGCTAAGGAGTGAAACCGCATTTTTAAACACAGAGCTGTTATACCCGAAGAGGAATGTAGGTGAATATTTAAAATAAGACATCTCTTTCTCCGATGGTCCCACAAACTAGCTAGATCTAATTCCTATTAATTCAATGAATGCAGAAGGAATGTTTCCTAACTGACCATAGCCAAGACCTTCTAGTACTACAAGGAAAAACCCTTTGCAGTTAAATTTTAAAATACAGGAAAGAGTAATATAGCAAGACGAAAATCAAAAAGTAATAGAGCTAGTTAATTCAGTTAATAAATGCAAAAGGAATGTTTCCTAACTCAGCATAGCCAACAGCTTCTAACATAGACGTGTCCAACCTGCGGCCCGCGGGCTGCATGCAGCCCTCTGAGCTCTTCCATGCGGCCCTCAACCTCTAACTGCAATATCGATGCATGCATGCCCCAAAACACTTTTTTTGTTTTGTGTTTTTTGCTCCCGTGACCTGTAATGCGAATGTCGGTGTGCTCATGTGCCAAAGCACCCTTCTAGTTTTGTTTTTGAGCCAAAAGATGGTCAGTGTGTTTTCGCCATTATTTTGCGCTGAACAATCAGTGTGTGTGTGTGTGTGTGTGTGTGTGTGTGTGTGTGTGTGTGTGTGTGTGTGTGTGCGTGAGTGTGTGTTTGTGTGTATGTGTGTTCTCGCTGAAGACGGACTCATGTATGCATTTGCCGCTGTTGCCTTTGAAAGGGACAGCAATTACATGTGTTAATAGGTAAGTATGGAGGAGTGAGTGCATGCATGAAAGCAGAATTGTGTGCGTGAAAGTAGAAGAAGAGTGTGTGTGTGTGTGTGTGTGTGTGTGTGTGTGTGTGTGTGTTATGTGTGCATGACTGAGAGAGACGCATGCACAAAGAGGCTAACAATGATCAGTCTACCTACTGAACACAAACAAGTTAGCTCACAAATATATCATACATTAAGAGTACACTTTCATTAAATTGCGGCTTTTCCTGACAGGGAGAGTGTTGTATTGAACATGAACTCATACCTCTTAACTGTATGGATTTTCAAAGAATGTCTGGATTTTTGTCTCATCTTCCAATGTGTGTCTTTTGCTTAGGAAATAAAAGTAGTCATCCAAGGTAATGCAGTTCCAGGGAGTAAGAATGAGACAGCAGCCTAGGGTTAATGGGTCAGTACTGGACTGACTATGTGGGACTGTAGCATATAAATTTGTATTGTTTTTTCAGACAAACAAAAAAGCACCTAGTACTGTTTTTTCATTGGTGGGTTCTAAGCAGTGGTAGACAACAGTAAGCATAGCTTTGGTGGATCATCAATACTGGAAAATCAAGTGGGCACAATGTCATTTTTTTAAATGTTGGAGATTTTAGTGTGTATGTGAGTGTTTATGTGTTGGGAGTGCTGCAACAGTAGATGATTATTAAAGACAGAGACTTACGGACTGTGGAGAATATGTTTCTTTGTTTCAAAACCTAATACTTGGGTATGCATGCCAGAAGTAGATTTTTTAAGACATAGCTTCTTGCCATTTACAGTGGATGGATACTTACATTTAATGGACAATGTATTAGCATGGGCCTGTGGGGTTCTGAAGGATGCCAAGTCTACCACTGCCAATGTCTTGTAAAGTGACCTGGAAATGGATATTGAGATGTTACTGAAAAAATATAGTAAGTGGGCTTAGAAATATAGTTTAATTAAACAAAGTATACTTTCAATTTACAGGCCATAATTTAATTTATTTCAGGTAGTCCAGATACTGGTAGATTGTATACCATTAGACTTAATTAGGGAGAGCTGTCATTCTGGCGAAACAAGTAGCCCTAGTTTCAGTGAAAGCTCTGTGGTTGCTTGCAGGTAGGAAGTTGCAGGATGTTGATGCAATGTGTTTTATTTATTATTTTTAATGCATTTGTCATTTCAAAGCATGGTTTTCTTTGATGCAAAAGAAGGCAGGACTGAATGAGCCATATAATGCTTAACTGACAATGATGGGATAGAAAGATTATAAGTGATGTATAATGTTTGCAGCTACAGTTGTTTCCGTGGTGTCTGTGATGCATAACTATTATTGGGCCTGTGTCCCACTTTTAGTTTTCGCTTTGTCCCGATATCTTGCTCTAAGGTTGAGAGGTATGGTTCCATACTAAATCAGAAGTTGTATTTACCTTGGAAGACTTTTTGGCATAATTATGAAAAACAGAGCTTTTTTAATATCACTGCTTATTTCCAATATAAACTGCCATGTAACCTTGCAAATAACCTTCTTATTAAGCTACTTTACTTCTTTTGGAATTGACAGGTATGATTCATCTGTTCGGACATAAGCATAGAGTACTAATGTGACTTTGATTTCTTGGAGCAGTCTGTGTTTTACATAATCACAATAACTTTTCTGTGTTTCTGGGTGTGTAATCAGTTTAACAGTTTTAAAGATGTTTTCCAAAAATAAATATATAATAAATAAATAATCCTCTCTACACTTTGAGCTATTGGCAAAGTCTGGGAATTTGTTTTTTTCAAAAGCGAAGGTCAGTATTACAGCTCAGTAAACTGTCAATCTGTGAGTAACTTCTGCACAAATTAAAATGTCTGAATGTCAAATGGCTTTAGATTGGAGGGAAGTTTATTTTTATTTATTTTATTTTACATTTGTTTACCAGGAAAGTCCGACTGGACACAGGTCCATTTTCAGCAGAGGCCCGGGGAGAAAAGCTTCAAAAATAACACAAAACAATATAATACAATACATGAGAGAGAGAGACAGCAAATTATGGATGTAGTACTCATACAATATGGCAGAGATTACATCTCGCAACAGTGAGAATCATTGAGGTACAGAATAAACTTAAAAACATTTTTTTTTTACAGTTATAATTACAGTAAGGCAAATATCAATGAGTAAAGTTTTTAGGAGAAAGATGTTTGTACGTAGCTGAAGCTCGGAAACAATCTTTTGGTATGGATTAACCTGGGGATTGACACAAGTTATATGTTTACACCAGTATGTAGCATTATAGTTTATGGTTTTCTTGTTGATTTACTTTTTGCTGAGCAGTTGTTTGTTGATTTATTGATGGTCCTTTTGATGGTGGGAAATTACATGGATGAATCCATCTCTATTATGATTTTTTTCTCAGATATTTTGACTTCCAGACAATTTCATTCAGTGAGTGGGTGTCATGTGATTACTGAGGTTGCCTATTTTACAAGTAGAGGCTTTTTTTTTGTGTGTGTGTGTGTGTGTGTGTGTGTGTGTGTGTGTGTGTGTGTGTGTGTAATAGAGAGAGAGATTTAATATGTATACTGAATATAATTTTGCAAATGGAATTCTTAGTTAAACATGCCCCTCTTCTTGAGAAACTAGACTTGAGTAACCAATATTAGATCTTAGCCATCCAGCTGGGAAAGGTTAGTATGTGGATTTTCCATCTAGTTTGATGAAGGCTATGCTACTTACCCAAGGACTACATTTATGGCTATCCATCCAGCCATCGTGTTGCTGAGCTACATTGTTTGATAATGAGAGGAGCTTTTTACAGAAGTTGAAAGTTTTTGTGTCAAGAACCTATACATAAAAAGTGGCTTGTTTATGTTGCAGTGAAGGCTGTGGTCTTTGTAGTGAGCGTTTTAAGTATAACCAGTATTGTTGAGGTAGAGGAAGTCTCTTAAGGCAGGATCTTTCTTAGCCTGGAAAGCAATCCAATGATGACATTTATAGGGGCCAGTGAGAGACCGAGGAAAGCAAGAAGCTTTTTTAGTCTGTTTGGATAACTAAGTGAACTTAGTCCTTTGAACTTTTTTGTCAGAAATGGTTGTAGTCTTTCTTTTGGCAGGGTGTTTTGCTGAGGCACATGCCAAAAGGGGCATTGCACTCAATAATGGCTCTTGTAAAGGAAGAATACAGGGATGTTATGACCTCCTTGTCTCCGGATGAGGTACCCTTACTAATGAAGTGGGACATGTAAAAAGCTTTCCTTACAACGGAGACAACGTGGTGGTCACAAGCCACGTTTCTATCAACCTGGGTGCCCAAGTACCATACGACTTACTGCGTGCTTACAACATTGTTATTAATATGATAATTTGTGGGGACATCACTCTCCTCAAAGGGGATGATCATGCATTTTATGACATTTAGCTTGAGGCCATATTTCTGCACCAGTTATTTGTTTTGGTGAGACCCTCTTGTAGCTTATTCAGAATTGTTTTATTAAGTCAGTAATGTGAATTATTTACTTTATTGCAAATTTGTTGGGTTATTTTTGTGGATTATCATATTGTAGGACTGCTGATATTGACATTTTACGTAGTTGGACTGCTGGAATGGTTTTCCCAGTGAGAAATGCTAGTGCTGTAGTGAATATCTGTTTATTTGTAAAAAAAAAAAAAAATATATATATATATATATATATATATATATATACACACACAGATATATTAACTAAGATGTTAGAGTTAACTGTTAGATTAGAGAATTAGAATTAGAATGATAATTAGAATTTTAAGGCAAATATTAGGCATTTATTACATTTATTCATTGTTCAAATGCACCTACAGTACAGCCAGGAGGTCGACTGTGGTCTTCCGGAGCAACGAAAGAGTTAACTATATGATATATTTTATATGCGGCCCCAAGACCATTTCTGTTCACTCAATGTGGCCCCAGCAAGCCAAAAGGTTGGACACCCCAATAAGATAAAAACCCTTTGAATAAAAAAGTTTAAAAATAAAAGAAACTCTGATATAATACGATCAAAATAAAAAAGTAATATAAATACCCAAGCTTTAAATGTAGTAAATGCAAAACTAACTGCAGTCATACAATAGTTTTAAAATCACACCTACTATAGCTGAAGAGGAATGCAGGTAAATATTTTAAAAAAGAAAAATGTTTCTCAGCTGCTTCCATTAATTTGCTAGTCTGAATTCCCATTCAGTCAATGAATGCAAATAAAGTTTTCCTAACTGTCCTTAGTCAAATTTTAAGAGTACAAGGAAGAAATGTTTGTAGTGAAAGAAACCTCAAAATAGAACATGTGATATAGTAGTAAGACCAGAATAAAAAATAAATGAAAACGTCCAGACCTTAAGAGTCTAAAATTCAAAAAGTAATGCAAACAGGAGACTCATATCTGTTATAGCTGAAGAGGAATATAAGTGAATGCCTTAAATAAGAAAACTGTTTCTCAGCTTCTCTGACAAATTAAATCAACCATATTCCTATTCAATCAAAGAAAGCAAAATTAATGTTTCATTAACTGACCATAGCCAACCACTTTTAAGACTTCCAAAAAAAGAATACTAATAAAACAAAATTTAAAGTGTAAAAACCTGTAATATAATAAGACAAAAATAAAAAAGTAATCAATATCCAGACCGTAACTGTAGCTAATGAAAAAAAATCAAGGCAAACAACATTTTTAAAGTCAGATCTTTTAGAGGTGAAGAGGACAGTAGCTCAATACCTTAATAAGAAATCTGTCTCACAGCTCCTTCCAACAATTAGCAATATCTAATTCCTCTTAAATCAGTGAATGCCAAAGGAAAGTTTTCTACATGACACTAGTGATTAACTATTAAGACATGAAAAAAATTGTAATAAAAATACATCTAATGTACAATGAACTGTAATATAATAAAACAAATATCAAAAAGTAATCCAAATATTCAAACTAAAATTTTGAAAATCTAAAAATCGATATACTCAAACATTGGTTTTGAATTCAGAGGTGTAATAGTAGCAGAGGACTGTAGGTGATTACCCTCAATAAAAAACGTTTCTCAGGCCCTTCCAATAATTAGCTAGATCTAAATCCTATTCAATACATGAAAGCAAAAGGAATGTTTCCTAACTGGTCCCAGGCAGCAAGCATTAAAATGTCAAGGGAAAAAAAACTTTGCAATAAAAAATAATTAAAATACAACAAGCTCTAATATGATAAGACCAAAATTAAAAAATAGTGGAAATAGTCATTTCTTGAATTTAAATAATCCAAAATACAAGCAGTGAAACTGTAGCTTTAAACTCACAGCTGTTATAGCTGATGAGGAATATAAGTGAATGGGTTAAATACAAAAAACAATTTTCAGCTACTCCCACTAGTTAGCCAGTAACACTTATAAAATTAATGCAAAAGGTGTTTACTAACTGACCATAGACAACATCGTTTAAGATTTCAAGAAAAGAAACCATTTGAAAGACAAAAAAAGTTACCAAAGAAAAAAATGCAAGTTCATAAGAAGAAAATCAAAAAGGAATGGAAACATCAAAATCTTAAATGTGGAATACCAAAACAAAGACAAAATATGCATTAACAAAGTAGTGTTAAAATCAGATTTTTTTTACTGACAAGGAATGTAGGTAATTCACATAAATAAGAAAACTCTTTCTCAGCTGTTTCCAATAATTAGCTAGACTGGGTTTTTATTTAATCAATGAAATTAAAAGGAAATATTTCATCAACTAACCTAGTTAACAACTTTTAAGAGTTCAAGAACAAAAATACTGGAAAAAATGTTAGAAACACAAGAAACTGTAATGTAATAAGACGAAATAAAAATAAAATACAGAAAATCTTAAATGTAGAAAATATAAAAACTCAATGCAGTCATGCAATAATCTTCAACACGGTGGTGATATATTTGCAAAGGAATGTGGGTAAACATGTCAAAAAGAAAACTTTTCTCAGCCAAACCCAGTAATTTGCTAGATTTAACTCCCATTAGGTAAATGGATGTAAAGGGAATTATTTTAACTGACCACGCCAATACCTTTTAAGACTTCAAGGAAGAAACATTTGCAATAAAAGGAAGCTTAAAATGCAACAAAGTGTGATATAATATGACCAGATTCAAAAATTAATGCAAACATGCAGACCTTAAATATATAAAATCCAAAAAGTCATGTAGTCAAACTGTAGTTTTAAACTGACAGCTGTTGTACCTGAAGTAGAATATAAGTGAATACCTTAAATAGAAAAGTGTTTCTCAGTTCCTCCAACTAATTAGCTCATTCTAATTCCAATTCAATCAATGAATGCAAAAGGAATGTTTCCTCAAAGAACCCCAGCCAACAACTTTTAGGACTGTGAGAAGTAAAGAACAGTAATAATACAAAGTGTGAAATGAATTACATTTTAGTACAGCAACACAAAAATCAAAATCTATTTAATATTGAAACCTTAATTTTATAAAATAAAAAAGCTAAGGAGTAAAACAGCATTTTAAACACAGAGCTGTTATAGCTGAAGAGAAATGTAGGTGCATATCTAAAATGAGACACCTGTTTCTCACATGGTCTCACTAACTAGCTAGATCTAATTCCTATTACTTCAATGAGTGCAGAATGAATGTCTCCAAACTGACCATAGCCAAGACCTTCAAATACTTCAAGGAAAAATCCTTTGCAGTTAAACAAACTTCAAAAAACAGGAAACTGTAATATAGCAAGATGAAATTCAAACTGTTATGGAAATATCAAAATGTTAAAAGTAGAAAATGAAAAAAAAACAATGCAGTTAAACACCAATTTTAAACTCAGAGCTCTTGTAGATGAAGAGGAATGTAGCTGAGTACCTTAAATAAGAAAATTATTTCTCAGCTTCTCTTTCTAATTAGTTAGAGTTAGTTAATTCAGTTAACAAATGCAAAAGGAATGTTTCTTAACTGAGCATAGCCAACAGCTTCTAAGAGTTCAAGATAAAAACCCTTTGAACAAAAAAGTTTAAAAATAAAAGAATCTCTGATATAATACAATCAGAATAAAAAATAAATATAAATACCCAGGCTTTAAATGTAGAAAATGCAAAAATCAGTGCAGTCATACAATAGTTTTAAACTCAGGCCTACTACAGCTGAAAAGGAATGTAGGTAAATATTTAAAAAAAATGTTTCTCAACTCCTTCCATTAATTTGCTAGACTGAATTCCCATTCAGTCAATGAATGCAAATAAAGTTTTCCTAACTGTCCTTAGTCAAGAGGAGAAAACATACTTGATCTCATCATCACGAACATGGGAGCACAATGTTCAACACCGGAAGTATACCCCTCACTGGTGAGATCAGATCACAAACTAATCTCGCTGGAGGTCCTCATCCCACCCCCACCTGAAATAAAAAAGACCACAGTAAAGAACTTCTCGAAAGCCGACTTCACACTTCTAAAGACTAGTGTGGTCTCCTTTAAGGCCTCCGAGCCGGCGGAAAACAGTACTCAAGCCGCTGAATCACTTACAAATGCCTTCTACCAGCACCTGCAGGACTGCATGGATAAGGCAATCCCAAGCAAAACAAAGACTCTTTGTACCAAAGGCAAGCGTCCAGTCTGGTGGACCCCAGCCATAAACAAACTCTACAACAAAAGGAGGAAGCTACTACAAGATAGAGCAAAATCCTTAAAAGGTAAGACACCCTTGATCACTATAAGTAAAAAATAAGAGCTCTCATAAAATCATCCAAAGCAAATTTTGAGAGAAAAATAGCTAAAGACTCAAAAGACAATCATAAGGCCTTCTTTAGCTATGTTAGAAACCTGGGAGGAAACTCCCAGATATGCTCAGAACTAGTTCAAAATGATGTGAAGATTACTGATCCTACAGACATTGCCAACATACTGGCTGACAGGTTCAGTGCAAACTTCTCCCCTCCCCAAAAGGAGAGATATCTATACCAAGCGATTGCAGCCCCCAAACATCTCCAACGCCCAAGTGAGAACTGCTCTCTCCAAAGCAAAAACACAGCATCCATGGGACCTGATGGTGTCCCCGGCTGTGTGCTCCACGAACTCAACGAGGAATTAAACCCACAGCTAGGACAGCTGTTTAATCATAGTCTTACCTCTGGATACGCACTCCAGGAGTGGCGCACTGCAACTGTGGTCCCACTTCACAAAGGCGGTGCCTCCACCGACCCTGGAAATTACCGGCCCATTAGCTTGACAAGCCTTATCTGCAAAGCCATGGAGAGGATCATAATGGACCTCATAAATAAAGACATAGGGAATTTGCAGACTTTGGATCCATCCCAGTTTGGCTTTGTCAAAGGTAGATCATGCCTTCTAAACTTGGTTGACTTTTTCGAAACAGTCACCAACCAATTGATGAGGGAAAGGCAGTCCATACAGCCTACCTCGATCTGGCGAAGGCCTTCGATACAATACCCCACTCGGGTATCATTGAAAAACTCATCAGCTTAAATGTTAACCCATACATCACAAGATGGGTTGCAAACTGGCTGAGTGACAGAACCCACAGGGTCAGAGTTGCTGGCGCCATGTCAGACTCAAAGCCTGTCACAAGTGGTGTACCACAGGGCTCAGTCCTGGGCCCACTCTTGTTTGGCATCTACTTTTCCGAAGTACAAGCAAACACAGGAGGGTTATGGCTGACAAAGTTTGCAGATGACTGCAAACTGGGCGCCATAGTAGAAAACACATCTGACACAGATATCCTTCAGAAGGGTCTCACAGAAACGGATAACTGGTGCCAGAGCCATGGCCTAAAGTTAAATGCCAGAAAATGCATAGTCATACCCTTCGGGAAAAACAAGGTTACCCCTAGCTACCAAATAGGTGGCAATCCACTGAGCACAGAAGAAGTTATCAGGGACCTGGGGACCCAGGTTGATAGTAGTCTGTCATTCGACACCCATGTAGCTAAAGTAGTTAGGAAGACCTTCTACATTGCCCACCTTATCATGAAGGGATTCTCATCTAGATCAAGGGAGGTCATAGTCTCCCTATACTCATCACTCATCAGACCAATGATTGAGTACAATGCCCCATTCAGAATGTATCTGACCCGACACTTGCAGCAGCTGGAGAGGCCACAAAAGTTCCTCACCAAAAGGATAAAGGGTCTCAAACATCTGTCCTATGCTGCCCGACTGAAAGAACTCCAGCTCTATTCAGTCGCACGCTTGCTCAGAGGTGACCTTTGCCTAACATACAAGGCCATGTCAAACCCAGATTTGATGAATATGCTGCACCTCAAAAAATCTAGATCCGTCAGAGCCACAAGGGCGGGAGACTTAAACCTTGACACGGCTATTAATAGGACGTGCTGGAGGGATAGATTCATCACCCAAAGACTCCCTATGCTGTGGAATAAAATCCCGGTATATGTGAGGCAGAGCACCTCGCTGGCCTTATTCAAGAGAAATCTTGATCAATGGATGGGAGATTGCAGATATACCCCAGGGATTACCTCAGTGTCACTGCTCGACAGAGGCACAGCAAAATAATGGGTATAGTTCCCCATACTAAAGGGGTGGCGTAAGCCACAAAACTATGGGCTAGGCTTGTAAATGCCCTCGGGCAGATAGCCTAGTATGAACCTATGAACCTATGAACCTAAGAACTGTTTGCAGTGAAAGAAACCTCAAAATAGAACATGTGATATAGTAGTAAGACCAGAATAAAAAATAAATGAAAACATCCAGACCTTAAGAGTCTAAAAATCAAAAAGTAATGCAAACAGGAGACTCATAGCTGTTATAGCTGAAGAGGAATATAAGTGAATGCCTTAAATAAGAAAACTGTTTCTCAGCTGCTCTGACAAATTAACTCAATCACATTCCTATTCAATCAAAGAAAGCAAAATGAATGTTTCATTAACTGACCCTAGACAACACCTTTTAGGACTTCTAGAAAAAAAGTAATACTAATGAAACAAAATTTAAACTGTCATAAACTGTAATATAATAAGACAAAAATCAAAAAGTAACCAATACCGAAACCTTAATTGTAGAAAAAAGAAAAAAAAAAGGAAAACAGCATTTTAAACACAGATTTTTCAAAGGTGAAGAGGAATGTAGGTGAATGCCTTAAATAAATCTGCTTCCTAGCTCCTCCCACTAATTAGCAAAATCGAATTCCTCTTAATTCAGTGAATGCCAAAGAAATGTTTCCTAAATTACACTAGTGATTAACTATTAAGGCATGAAGAAAAAAACTTTTGTAATAAAACAAAATGTAAAGTAAAATAAAGTGAAATATAATAAGACCAAAATAAAAAAGTAATCTAGACATTCAAACCAAAATTTTGAAAATCTAAAAATCTATATACTCGAACATAGGTTTTCAACTCAGAGCTGTTATAGCAGCAGAGGAATGTAGGTGATTACATTAAATAAAAATGCTGTTTCTCAGGCCCTTCCAATAATTATCTAGCTCTAATTCCTATTCAATAAATGAAAGCAAAAGGAATGTTTCCTAACTGGTCCCAGGCAACATGCATTAAAATGTGAAGGGGAAAAAACTCTGCAATAAAAAAGTATTAAAATACAACAAGCTCTAATATGACAAGACTAAAATTAAAAAGTAGCAGAAATAGTCATTTCTTGAATTTAGATAAGCCAAAATGAAAGCAGTGAAACTGTAGCTTTAAACTCAGAACTGTTATAGCTGAAGAGGAATATAAGTGAAGAGGTTAAACATGAATACCAATTTTCAGCTACTCCCACTAATTAGCTAGATATAACACTTATAAAATTAATGCAAAAGGTATGTTTACTAACTGACCATAGCCAACACCTATTAAGATTTCAGGAATAGAAACCATTTGAAATACAACAAAATTTAAGATAGAAAAAATGTAGTTTCATAAGAACAAAATCAAAAAGGAATGGAAACATCTAAATCTTAAATGTGGAATACCAAAACAAAGACAAAATATGCATTAACAAAGTAGTGTTAAAATCACATTATTTTTTTTACTGACAAGGAATGTAGGTAAATCACATAAATAAGAAAACTCTTTCTCAGCTGTTTCCAATAATTAGACTGAATTTTTATTTAATCAATAAATTTAAAAACAAATATTTCATCCACTGATCTAGTTAGCAACTTTTAAGAGTTCAAGAACAAAAATACCGGAATAAAAATGTTTGAAATGCAAGAATAAAAATAAAATACCGAAAATCTTAAATGTAGAAAATATAAAAACTCAATGCAGTCATGCAATAGTCTTTAACACAGAAGTGCTATATTTGTAGAGGAATGTGGGTAAACATGTCAACAAGAAAATGTTTCTCAGCTGAACCCAGTAATTTGCTAGATCTAACTCCCATTAAGTAAATGAATGCAAAGGGAATTTTCCTAACTGACCCTTGACAATACATTTTCAGACTTCAAGGAAAAAACATTTGCAATAAAAGAAAGCTTACAATATGACAAATTGTGATATAATAAGACCAGATTCAAAAATTAATGCAAACATCCAGACCATAAATATATAAAATCCAAAAAGTCATGTAGTCAAACATTAGTTTTAAACTCACAGCTGTAGTAGCTGAAATAGAATATAAGTGAACACCTTAAATAGCAAAAGTGTTTCTCAGCTCCTCCAACTAATTATCTCATTCTAATTCCAATTTAATCAATGAATGCAAAAGGAATGTTTCCTCAAAGAACAATAGCCAACAACTTTTGAGACTGTGAGAAGAAAAGAGTTGTAATAATACAAAGTTTAAAATTAATTATATTGTAGTACTACCAGACAAAAATCAACATCTATTTAATGTCGGAACCTTAAGTTAATTAATCAACCTGCCATCCCTAACTAGGACATTTCACAATCACACACACACACACACACACACACACACACACACACACACACACACACACGCACACACACCAGTTCTCAGTGTTTAAATCCTGTGTGAAAGCAGGACAGTCCCAACATTTAAATGCATGTGTAAGGTATACTAAAGATGCATACACATGTTCAGGCTGCATCCTTAAACAAGAAATGCAATTTTTTTAATAGTGTAAATGTTGTGGCAGCCAGTTGCCCCCTCCCCATAGGCCCTAGGCAATTACTTAGGTTGCCTAGTGCTGGATCCAGCTTTGGGTTTGTCTCTTAATCTTTACAAAATGAGACTTTGAGACAGGTTCTCTTGGGGTTAAATCTGAACAGAAACATATCAGTTTATTAATCTGTTATTGTTGGAGTTTAGCATACAATATACCGAGTTACTAACTACCATATTCATAAAAACAGTATACTTAACTAATGCAGCTGTTTGCACTACATGGTCATGTTCTTAGTTTTTATATGCATGAATCAAGCTAATGATATTCCACATTTCTTCTGTAAAGTACACACAGATGCACACAAAGTGTACACTTTGCAAACCAGTCTGGTTTCCAGAGACTGTGACAGACAATCCCACACTTCTCATAACTAAGCAATGCATACCTAAAAGGTTCTGTTTTTTTCTGGCATTAACAATGAATGCTGTTATTTCCTTACACTGAAAGTAAAGGTACCAAAATACTTGGCTTAACCATACTCTTAGAGACAAGGTGAAGTACTTGCATTTTTAGCTATATTTTGCTATGCCCAGACATCTATTTGGTTAATGTGTATTTTCCTTAACTCTACAGATGAATGCAAAAACATAGAATTAAGATGGATTACACAAGTGTCACTTCACTTAAATGAATTGTAGCAGTAAATTCAGTTCAGTGGTCAGGAAGCAATATCCATGCTTTTTTGACCGTCTCAAGTCAAAAATGATCTTGTAGTTTAGAATATCATATTAGCTGTTGGTTTGACACTACAGCTATTAACCAACGAACACTTAAGACATTAGGTAATATTAACTGGTAAAGGAAATAGTGTCAATTTAACTACTAGTGCTTTAAGGAAATGGTGATTAGCCAAACTAAACCACAATGTGACTTATTCAATTTACTGTAAAGTGAAACTAGTAAGTCAGTAAACTAAACCTTTGTCAAACTGATTACAAAGTATTTCTCTAACCTCTGTCAAACTGGTTCTAAGCTATTAATAAATTAAATAATCTTTATTATTATTATCCTAACTGGACTGGTATGTGCCAAATGTGTACATAAATTAATCTGTTACTGAAGTTTGTGATGCAAAGAGTGGAATCAAAGCTTGTGCAGACTACTCAGCCCTGTTGGACTTCATCTTTTAGTGTCCTGGCCCACAGAAACCAACGTCCATGCTGGGTCTACCAGCTATTCTTCAACCCCCCCCCGGACTACTTCTGTTATCACTAGGGCTGGTTTTGTATCCTAATGGTGTCCTGGGGCTTGGCTCATCTGTGGGGACTTTTTTTTTTAATAATCTACCCACTCCCCCCCACACTCTATTACCGCTGAGGGTAATTCCCTGTTTGGACCAAGATATGGAGCATATCAACAAGTGCCTTTCCACCTTGGATGGGCACACCCATCCTTTCCCTGCCACTCATTCAGTTGCTTGAGCCATTAATTGAACCTGGGGTGTTTGGGCTTTATCCCTCTACTCCACTGGAGCAGCATCTCAGCTGTGTATTTTTAATCAAATTTGACATTGTGTACAGCTTACAGCAGCCATTCATCCCACAGCTACAGTCTCTTCCTGTCTCAAAGCATAGCTGTATGCTGTCCTCTACAGTCATACAAGAGTGATTCATTAAAAATATCTATCACATCATTCAAGAATGCAGATGGCATTGCAATTCCATATATTCAAATGAAGGCTACAAGTTGAATGAACACCCCCATTGGCTGGAGCATTTCACAGTCACTTTTGTCAGAAAGAACAGGGTGTGGTTGTGGTTGCGGTAGTGGGTTTGACTGTACCACAGCAGACTCCATATCTGGGTGGGACTTCTACCAGACAAAATTTCAGTTTTTAGGTTTTATTTTACAATTTACTCAGTAGTTGCTCTATTCTGTAAGTTGAGCAGCACATCAACACAGGAGGAAGATCATTCTGGTTTGACACACAGACACTTTTCATATTTGGTCCGGGTCCTGTAGAATATGTTGGCACAGCTGGTACAGGTTTTTTTGAACTAGGCATGTAGTTGTGGTGGAAGGTGGGGTGTAGGGGGACCTATCTGTATAGCTGATCTGCAGATTCAATACTACAGGAACACAACTGGGTAAGACCACATGGCTTTCTGATTATACACAGTCATTTTTAACATCTCAGGACTTACACACATACTTTTTAATGCATCTCAATCCAAATTCATTGTGTGCAATACTTATGAATTCTGCTTAATGAGTTTTTACCCTGTATTTCAGTGTTGATTCTCAAAATTCCATTTATAAATTGCATGACATTTAGTAAATCACTCTAAATAAAGCAGTGCTTGGTTCAGATTATAACCACTCCTACAATGATGCTCTATATATTAATTTCTTTATATGTACACTGCATTAGGGTTCCAGGTCTTTAAGAGTTTTTGTAGTCTTGGATCTGATTCTGTCAGTCACCCATGCAAAAACGGTAACCGAATAATTTACCTGACCTAATAACAGTTTTGTTAATTTAAAACATTTCATGGTTGCTGTCGTAGCCATCCTTCATATTGTCAATTTCTCCAATGCACTGTAGATCTTTCTGCATCATACACAGTAATGTTATTTCAAAGCCCTGCCACTTAATGCCTCATGTAATTGCTGAGTGTAACACTCATGCCAGGAGTAGCATTTTCATGAAACCAGTGATTTCACATGTTCACTTCCCCAACCATTGTATCTGGTATACTATCTTCATGAATCTAGAAGTTTCTCATCCCCTTAGGTATGCCGTGCATACTCCCTTGGACTAGGCACTGCCGATTTTCATATAGTTAGCATACAGTTGGCATAAACACCCTTGAACCAATCACAGCATCATGAAATTTAAATAATTTTTCTTTATTTTGTTAGTTATGCAATGACTGGCTGCACACTGATCAACTGCATCACTTCAGTTCTCCTAGTATGAAAACAAAAACTGAGAAAAAAAAATGCCATTGAAAAATTTTTTTTGGGGGGGAGGTTAAAATTCAGTTACTGGCTAGTAAATACACTGCCTAGATGCCAGCAAAGAAGACATTTGGAAAGCCTGAAAAAAATCAACCAGAACATGGGTCTATATTAAACTAGTGAATGCTTAAAATAGTGAACGCTGATTTATCGACCCTTTAAAAGCGAAACCTTGAAATCCCGAAGACGTGGAACAGTAATTTTTTTTTCCAGGGAAAAAAAAATCACTGTTCCACAACACAACAACAAAAAAAGTTCAAAACACTACATAAAGTGGGGGGCTGTGCCCCCCACCCTCCTACTTAAATATACCAACTCTGAGATTGCACCACAGTGGAGGAAATGGCAAAGTCCTGAAAATGGCCCAGTGATTTAATCGCTGTTCCATGTCTTCGGGATTTCAAGGTTTTGCTTTTAAAAGGTCGATAAATCAGCGTTCGTTAATTTAATATAGACCCGAAAAAATACTGTCTGGGAAGGATTCTGCAGCTGAGTGAAAAAAAGAATTCAAGCTTAAGCCTTGGTTCAAGAGATGGATTCCAGTAATTTAGAGGAAAAAGATAAATCAAATTTACTCGGAGGTGATGCAAATGAATAAAACATTGAAAGAATATATCAATTCAAACAGTAAAAGTCTTGAAAAAATAGAAGAAGCTTTAAGTAGCCATTCAGTTGAATTGAAAAAAACTGCAAATATCTGAGGTTGACATGAAGAAAAACCTGGCTGAATATTAGTTTTCTTAAGAAGTAGTGTTTAAAAAATAGTAGAGTTAGAAGACAAAGTGCACAGAGAAAACCTGAGGTATTCTGCTGTACCAGAGAAACTGAAAGGAACAAATTGTTTTCATTTTATGAAAGTACAAATAAGTAGAATTTGTTAATTGGAAGAGAACATCAAGTGTATGCTCCAAACCTGGCCATGAGAAAGCAGCTAAGTCCTATATTAGTAAAGATGCAATCATAGCAGCAGAAAGAGATGATCCTGACAAAACTGTGGACAAAATATTAAATATTGGAGACAGCAGAGTATTTGTAGAAAATTATTATTTGCTGTACACCAGGCAGAAGAAAAGGAAATTTATCCCAGCAATCAGAGAATGTTGAGAGGCATGTGTGAGGTTCAAGCTGCTGTATCCAGCTGTGTTCAAAGTGGGGTTTTTTTCCTGGAGGATCAAAGTAATTTTCTGACGCCGAACAGGCTCAGGTCCGGTTCCCCCTGCTCGGTCGCATCTCCCTGGCTAAAGGAAGCCCCACTAAAAACCACACACCGCGTGGCACCCAGGCCCCAAACGTTGCCCCAAGGACTACAACCGGGTGCGAATGCACCGATCTGTGGAATTCAACGAAAACTAAAGATTCCTCTATAAAGACAATTCAGGGAAGCCCCACTAAAAACCACACACCGCGTGGCACCCAGGCCCCAAACGTTGCCCCAAGGACTACAACCGGGTGCGAATGCACCGATCTGTGGAATTCAACGAAAACTAAAGATTCCTCTATAAAGACAATTCAGGGTAAAATATATCCTGTAGCCTAATTACAGCCAATAGAGCGTTCTGCTGGCAGGACTAGTCAGTACCTCTACCCTTTTCTGGAAGCCAATATTGCACACTACAAGCAAAGGAACCTCTATTCCTAGTAAAGTAACCACTGGGATATAAGACCAATTTACTCACAATCAGCTGCCTTTAAGACCTGGCGGACTCCTGGCGGTGTAGTCCTGACGTCAGTGAGTTTTCATAAGCTCGAACATTTTTCCGCCATTTCTTTAAATTTTCTAAACTAGAGGTACTGTCCGGTTCCCCCTGCTCGGTCGCATCTCCCTGGCTAAAGGTACGATAACGCAAGTCAACTTAGCTGTAACTTCATTTTCGCTGTTAATGCTTTTTCCCACAATATGATCCTATTGCTTTAATTAGGGCTTATCCATGTGTTAGTAGTGGTCTGTTTACATTAAGATTACTTTGAATGGAATATTTCCTTTTACATGGTCGTTTATGACTTTCAACTACTGAATCCTGTTTATTATCGCAAATAGCGTTGCAGCTGCTGTTAACGTCTGGAATAAGTGCCAGATTGAATACGTGTTGTAGCAAATAGCGTTGCAGCTTATGTTAACTTCTTACTGGCAGATTGAGTATGTGTTGTAGGTGTCTGTACGGCATTTCTTATTGAAAAACTACCTAAAATTGACTACCTTTGACTGTATATAGGTGATGTTACTGATACTGGTCTGTGCATGCTATTCGCTCACAAGTGGCTGTAGCTTACTAGCCTTAGTAGACTAATTTTTCCATTAAGCTGATACATGAAGAGAGTACTGTAAAACTGGGGAGGGAGGATATAAATGTATAACTGGTTCATGCTTACCACTCGGGAACTAAGACTTGTGTTAGACTGTGAAATTTACGCTACTGCCGCAAAGTTAGACAGTGAATGTTATACTACTGCTGCAAAATCGGGCTGAAGCCTTGTAACTGTACAAAATCACACAAGTTGATAATTATCCTGTCTGCCTACAGTTTATAGCGAGTGTACTGCAAACTGTATATGCCTCTGTTTAACACTGTATATTTTATACTCTACCTTAAGACACAGCAACCTTGATATTGTATTACTACAAGTATGTCTCTTTCTCTTATTCCATCCTAGGAAGCCCCACTAAAAACCACACACCGCGTGGCACCCAGGCCCCAAACGTTGCCCCAAGGACTACAACCGGGTGCGAATGCACCGATCTGTGGAATTCAACGAAAACTAAAGATTCCTCTATAAAGACAATTCAGGGTAAAATATATCCTGTAGCCTAATTACAGCCAATAGAGCGTTCTGCTGGCAGGACTAGTCAGTACCTCTACCCTTTTCTGGAAGCCCATATTGCACACTACAAGCAAAGGAACCTCTATTCCTAGTAAAGTAACCACTGGGATATAAGACCAATTTACTCACAATCAGCTGCCTTTAAGACCTGGCGGACTCCTGGCGGTGTAGTCCCCGCTCGCCTCGCTTCGCTCGGGCTCGCTCCGCTCCCCACCCTGCCCCCATATCCCACCCGCCCCCACTACCTCTACATTTATAAGACCAAATAGCCCCTCCCACCACCCCTCCACCTATTACAACCGCCTCAATTTGCTAATACCACTCCCATACACTCAGGCCTCCTCTTTCACAAAGTAAAATCTTCCAGCCCTACCACCCCACCTCCTCTCCCTTAGAACAACATGGCCAAATTCACACTGACCTTAACCCCTTTCATAGCAATAGGCCTACTCATTCCCTACTACCTAACTAGATACGAAAACCAAACTCTGTTGGATATTCCCTTCCCTAAGGGATACACTTCCAGCCATCCTAACCTATCATCTCAAGCTATCCCAACTTCTCTATACCCTGATAAAAAACTAAGCCCTAAACCGATGCATCTCACCCTCTACCACCCTAAGATAGTTAACAATAAATCCCATTCCAAACTGCTATGCAAACTTCAAAGACTCCTAGACCACCTGAAAAAATCTATCACCACCTATGGTGATATCCACCCCAACCCAGGCCCCACCACAACCCCAGACTCAAACACCTCCAAACTCACCTCCTCCTCTACTGGCTCCCTGCTCATATTCCATCTTAACTTAAGAAGCTTAAATAACAAAATTCACAACCTACATGCTCTCCTAGCCACCCACTCCCCCGACATTATGTGCTTATCGGAAACATGGCTTAAACCCTTCACTAAGGATGAAGAGATAATCCCACCCGGGTATAATATCCACAGGATAGACAGGAGAAATAAAAGGGGGGGTGGAATAGCAGTTATGTATAAGAATACAATGAATGTCATCAGGAATTCATCACAACCTCCTAAAGTTTTTAACATTGAACTCATTGCTCTAAAAGTTTGCCTAAACACCCAAAAATCCATTAATCTTATAGTAATTTATATCCCTCCAGGGAAGAACACAGAAAACTTAGAACAAACTCTTAGCTGGCTAACCTCTAACTACCCTCAAGAAACCATTATACTTGGGGATTTCAATATTGACTGGTCTCACTGCACCACTAATATTAACCCCCTTCCAATTAACTTACACGGTTTCTCCCAAAATATCTTATCTCCAACCAGAATTGGCAACGCTCACCAAAAAGAAAGCACCATTGACTGGATTCTAACTAACAAGGATCCACGCAATTATAGCTCGGGAACTCTTCCCAACGATCTAAGCGACCACCTAATCACCTATATAATTAAACATAAAACCTCATCAACTAACCCCCCTTCATACAGCTTAGTAAGAAATAAGAAGAACTTCAATCCACAACTGTTCCTTGCAGAACTCAAGTCCTGTAACTGGTCCATCCTAAAACCCTACCCTTACAAGACAGTGTTACTCACTTTAATAACACTTTCCTTAATATACTTAACTGCCATGCCCCCAATCGCCAAATTAGATCCAAAGAACGTATAGCACCTTGGCTTACCAGAGAAACTAAAACTAAAATCAAACTCCGTGACCTGGCTTGGAACAAATGGAGAGCCACCAAAACTCCCCTAGACCGCATTAAATTCCAACAGCTCAGAAACTCTACTAAAACAGCTATAACTCTAGACAAAAAACAGTATTTCTGCCACCTCCAGGACAAACACCAGAATAACCCAAAAAAGTTCTGGGCGGGATTCAATAACCTCCTTCATCCTGGTAAATCTACCACCCCCACCCCTGAGAAACTTATAGGGAATGATCCTGTAGAAATTGCCAACACATTTAACTCCTTTTTCACGGAGACCATTCAGTCTCTAGCCACCCAACTAACTACTACTTCCTCACCACCCAATCCTGCCAATAACTCATCCCCACTTTCCTTTAAATTAGAACCAGTACCTACCCACTACATCCGCTCCCTTTTAAAAAAACTTAGACCGACCACCCTAGCGGCAGATCACCTCCCTGCGGAATACTTACAGATAGCATCAGACGCTATCGCCTATCCCATATCAATCCTGATTAACAGAACCATAAAAGAAGCCACCATCCCATCTCTTTGGAAAATCTCATACATCATCCCTCTCCACAAAGGAGGTGCCTCCACGGAAACGTCCAACTACAGGCCGATAGCAATCCTGTCTCCATTAGCTAAAATCATGGAGCGGTGTGTACACAAACAGCTTCTAAAATACCTAACCCTCAACAGCCTGTTGTCAAACTCCCAACACGGATTCCGCCCCTACCACAGTACTACTACGGCCCTCCTCTCCTTTACTGATTCAATAAACAACAACCGTAACAACAAACTCATATCCGCTACTCTTTTCCTGGACCTATCAAAAGCCTTCGATATGGTCAACCACCAGCTTCTGCTCCAAACCCTGGATGGCTTACATCTCGACAACCTGGCCCTTAATTGGTTTAATGCTTACCTCTCTGGTAGGCAACAAGCTGTCTTATGGCAAAACAGGCTATCAGGCCTGCTCCCCAACACCATTGGCGTCCCTCAAGGCTCTATACTTGGCCCCCTCCTCTTCTCAATCTTCATTAACAATCTTCACTTAGTCATACCTAAAACCACCTGCATTCAATACGCAGACGATTCTACCCTTATCTGCACTGACATCTCTCTCTCCCTCAACTCCAAGTAAAAACCCAGCACTGTTTTGCAAAAGTTGAAAAATGGTTCTCTGAATTGAAACTATTACTTAATCCAGCTAAAACCAAATTACTGCTCTTCTTCCCCTCAGCTACCACTCCCCTAGGAAACGAACTTCTAACTCTTAATAATATATCATTCCATGTTAAATCCGCCAACGGGACCATTATAGAGCCTGTCTCCAACACCAAACTACTTGGAGTAACTATTGATCACAAGTTGAAATTTGATATACACATCACCAATTCCATCAAGACAGTGAACAAAAAACTTGGTTCCATGTATCGTATTAAGAATTTTCTCACCCCTCATGCCAAGCTTACCATTGCCCGCACTCATCTCCTCTCTACCCTCCTGTATGCTTCCCCTATCCTATCTTTCCTCAATAAGCGTGAACTTAACCTGCTCTCAGTTGCCTACAATCACATAGCCCGATTTATCACAGGTACACCTTACCGCACCCACCACTGCCTTAACCTAAAGAAACTTGGCTGGTTGGAACTGCCTAATCTTCTCAAATTCACCCAACTCACGGAAGCATTCAAAATAATCAACCAACCTGATAGAGCCCTGCCCTGAGCAAAATACTAACTCCCTACTCTAACCTTAACTGCCTCCGATCAGCAAATAGCATTCAAATACAAACCGTTAAATCCAAGAATTCGGGGGGCGATGCCCTCTATGCCAACTCCATAGGGAAACCCTGGAATTCCCTTCCAAATCACCTAAGACAAGTAACTTCACTTAACCAATTCAAAAACAATCTCAAAGAATTCCTAAAATCACACTGGTTATGTCCTTGTTCAAAACCAGACTAAACCTAACCATTCAACCGCAACCCTAGTCTCGTCACCCCCTTATAGACCTTGCTCCTCCTCACCAAGGCTTCTATACTTCAAACAACCTCCTTCTCATATGAATGATTACCTAGTTACATGAATTTGACTTTTGTACTTTTATACATATGTTAATGTAAATTTTTTCTCTGAATGTTTATATACTGTTTGTCTTCTCACTATGTTGGAGCTTTTCTCCCCGGGCCTCTACTGAAAAAGGACATGTATCCAGATAGACCAGCCCGGTCAACAAATGTAAAATAAAATAAAATAAAATATCAAAAAGTGAGTCAGCAAGCAGAAAGGGGCTCTGATTCTCATTCTTCTGATAGTCATAGAGGGCCTTTACTAGTGAAATCTTTTCCAATCTTACAAAGGAAAATCCTTGAGACAGAAAAGAGCAGAGGAGTTGACTTGAAGAAAAAGCAGAATCTTGGACTTGAGCCAGAGTCTAGTGTTGGGAGATGGAGAGTAAGTTCTGTAGCGCATGCGATGACTATGTAACACTATAGTACAAATAACTAGATAGGCAGAGGTTTTACTCTCAGATCTGGCATTTGTGTGTGTGGGTGAATAAGTGTGTGTGTAAGTGTGTATATTTGTAGGAAGAGGTATTTTAACTTCTCCAAAGCTAACTTTGGGCTCCTAAAAACAGAGGTGGCTAACTTCACGTCACCCATGCAAATGGAGAATAGTTGCATGACTGACGAATCATACACCAATGCACTGTACGAACACGTACACAAATGCACGGATCTTGCCATACCCAATAGAACCAAGACGCTCTCCTCCAAAAAAAGGAAGCCAATCAGGTGGTCCCCTGCCATAAACAAACTCTACAACAGGAGGAGGAAACTGATGTGGAAAAAGGTGAAGTCCCAAGACTGGAAAAACTCCCTTATCAGCCTCAACAAAAAGTTGAGATCTCTCCTCAAAATCTCTAAAGCTAGCTAGGAAAGCAGAATTGCAGCAGACAGTAAAGACAACCACAAGGCCTTCTACAGTTATGTAAAGAATCTCCACGGCAATACCTAGATTTGCTCTGAGCTACTGCATAATGGCACCTCCTATACTGAGCCAACAGATATTGCCAATATACTAGCCAACAGATTCAGTGCCAACTTTACCCCCCCCCCCAAAGGACGAATCACAATACCAGTAGATTGCCAGGCACCCAGTATTACTGCTGCACAGATTAAAACAGCACTCCCCAAGGCCAAGAAAACCCCTTCTATGGGGCTTGACAATATCCCTGGCTGTGTTCTACATGAACTAGAGTGAACTGGCACCTCACCTGTGTGCCTTGTTCAATCACAGCCTCACCTCAGGCTTTGTCCCTACCGAATGGCGCACTGCTACAGTTATCCCTCTCCACAAAGGAGGAGCGACTACAGACCCTGTGAACTATCGCCCCTTTAGCCTGACAAGTCTGATATGCAAAGCTATGCAACGCATCATCATGGACCTAATAAACAAGGATATAGGGAATCTCCAAACTCTGGATCCCACACAGTCTGGTTTTGTGAAGGGTAGATCATGCCTGCTCAACTTGGTCAACTTCTTTGAGTCAGTCACCAGAGCTGTGGATGAAGGCAAGGTAGTTCATACAGCCTACCTTGATCTGGCCAAGGCCTTTGATATCATTCCCCACTCAGGAATCATAGAAAAACTCACAAAGTTAGGCGTCAACCCCTATATCACTAGGTGGGTTGCAAACTGGCTCACAAATAGAACCCACAGTGTGAAAGTAGCTGACTCCAAGTCAGACTGCCGACCAGTCATGAGTGGAGTCCCACAGGGTTTAGTCCTGGGTCCTCTCCTGTTTGGTATCTACTTCTCTGAAGTTCTGGACAACACGAAGGGACTCTGGCTGACAACGTTCACAGACAGTTGCATGTTGGGAGCTATTATTAACTCCCCAAGTGATGCTGACATCCTACAGAAAGGCCTCACTGTAACCAACAACTGGTGTCAGAACCATGGCCTTAAGCTCAACGCCATAAAATGTGTCATCATTCCCTTTGGGAAAAAACCCGGTTCCCATGAATTACCACATCAATGGTAGTCCACTGAACACAGAAGGCATTATAAGAGATTTGGGAACACAGGCTGACAGCAACCTCTCTTTTGACCACCAAATTGCCACCATGGTCAGAAAGTCCTATGTGGCACATCTCATTACTAAGGGTTTTGCATCTAGGAAGAAAGAGGTCATTGTCTCCCTCTACTCTTCCCTCATTAGGCCAATCATCGAGTACAATGCCCTGTTTGGCATGTACCTCACTAGACACCTGCAACAACTGGAGAGACCACAAAAGTACTTCACAAAGAGGATCCTAGGCCTTAAACACTTGTCCTATATGGACAGTCTCAACAAACTCCCAACTATTCTCTGTCTCATATCGCCTACTTGGAGACAATCTCTGCTTGACTTACAAAGCCGTGTCTGACCCAGCTCTGTTAAAAGTGCTACATCTAAAGAAATCACAATCCCTCCACACCACATGCTCTAGAGACCTCAACCTCATTACCACAATCAACAGAATGTACTGGAGGGACAGGTTCATAACCCAGAGACTGCCCATGCTATGGAATAGACTTCCCATACATGTCAAACAGAGCACCTCACTGGCCCTCTTCAAGAGAAATCTTGATGCATGCATGGGAAATAGAAAATTCACCCCGGGATAACTCCAGTGGCTCCACTCGACAGAGGCACTGGGAACAAAGGCTGGGTAGCATGATGCCAGGGTAATCCTATAGGCTAGGCTTGTAAAGGCTTCAGGGGCATTAGCCTGGTACACACCTATGAACAGGAAGAAAACCAGCAACTCTGAAACTGGTAAACACATGGAAGACTATATTAAGCATCTTATCACAATTTTGAAATTTGGTTTTGCAGGAAAAAGAGCTGAAAACACTGGACTGTGTTGGCTTTGTTAAACTTGTGGGTGGACTGTAAAGCATATACCCCACTTTATATCATTAATGTTTAGAAGGACACTAAAAGTGGGGAAACTAACTATAAGTAAAAATTGTTGTGCTTATTATTTGTATAAAATAGTTCATGCTATAAAATGCATGTTATATACAGTAAAACACTTGTGTAGTGTGTAGTCAGGGGTATTTTTAAATGTGGGGGAGTCTTTTCAGTGATTGTTGTGTATAAAGATATTAAAGTAAACAAGTACTTTTTTAATTGTACAAAACATAGATTTTACAGTATGAGAAAAAAAGGCTGGGCAAAAGCATATTTAATGTTCATATGATGTGATCTTGGGCTGCTTGGGTTAGGGTAGGGTATATTCTATGTAGAATTAGGATATCTTTTTTACTTCATAAGAGTGAATGTCTGGATTACCACCATTTGCTTAAGCTGTAAACAGGTGTTTTTGTAAGCATACAGTCTTTAAAAATATGGCAAACTGATGAAGACCATGACAAGCTAATATCTTTGCAGTTGTAATAAGCTTTTTCATTGTTTGTTTTCCATTGTCAAATGTTCAGTGGAGTTCACATGCCTGCAGCTGATGGCAGCTATGCAGTCTTTTCTGAGTGAAATTTACAAAGAGTCATTACTGAGTACATTTCCACAAAGACAAGCTGTCTGCAGGTGCAAGTGGTTAATCTTTCTGAGGGAAATGCAAACTTTAAAGGTACAATGGTAAGCAGTTCAGTGAAAAAAAATTGTTTGAAATTATGAGAAGTGAATAAGAGGTAACATAATCTCTAGCAGCCTTAATACTTTAATGCAGTTAATAGAACCGTGTACTATTTTTAGTTTTATTCAAATAGGTCTTTCTTTTTTTATAAATCTTTTTTAATGACTTTTAAATAAATAGATGATAACATTTAAATTAAAGAAATGTTTGACAATATAGGAAAGGAAATAAAAAAAAACTAAGTAATAAATCAATTCATGAGCACAACAAAACAACTATTTACAAGAGTCTCTAATACAGATGGTATTCAAGGGGTTTTCAGTATTTAATGATTATTCTAAGAAAGCCAACCATTACTTAACAGTTTTAGATTCTTCCAGATATTATATGGGGAAGTAAATCTGTGAGACCTTGATTTGATAGTAATAAGTTTCATTTGAACTTCATTAGAAAATTCATTAAAGTAGGGAGCAGATTCACTTTTCCAATTTCTTGTTATAACTTTTCCTAAAGTTGTTAGAATGCTTCAAAGAGTGGATACAATTTCATAACACAATTTGATATTGGGGTATTAAATAAAACTAATGATTTAGTTAAAGAAAATTTATCAGAAAATAGAGTATTTAGTAAAACATTAATTTCATCCCAATATGTTTTTAAGTATAACACAATCAAAAAACATATGTTGACAGCTTTAAGGTCTGGTTTACATCTCCAACAAACTACCTTGATTTTGGACAGTAATTCAATTCTATGTAGTATAAAGAAAGATCTGTGCAAGAACCTCTGTGAAAATAATCTCCATTTAAGTGAACAGATTGTTTTGATGATATTACATTTTTATCCTCATCATTATTTAATTTATTATTTATCCACTTAAAATAATTCCAATAGCTTTCTTTATTATATTCCAACTCCTTTTTTGATTGTTTTATATATATTTCAGATAAAATACCCTTTCCAGGTGTTTTCTGGTGTACCAGAAGAAATAGGTAAATTAATTTAGGAATAGAATCTCTTATCCTTGGTTGCATAACTTTAATTTTACATTCTACAAATTGTCTACAATTTTGCACACGCAGCCATATATCTTCATCAAAATCAAATGTGTTAATTATTTGTTGAGCAGTATACCGTGTTTCTTTATCCATTAACTGAAAATAATAAATCAGAATATTTTCCTTAAAAGTAAGCATAGGTAAATTCAGAGTGGAAATAATATTTTGGGTAAAAACTACTGGAAAGATGAGAAAATCCATGCTTTATACATTGGATTTCTGTAAATAAAATTTCTCAAAGCATTCATTATAATGAAATTATAGGAAGAATTGATTATTTGATTAAAGATGTTAAAGTAATCTTTTAATAACCAGAAAAAGGAATTATCTGAAATTAAATAATTTGAAAGTCTGACAGATTGTATACAAAAACTTTCTTGAAATTCTTTCCACTTAGCAGTATAATAATTTTTAGAGTAAAGAGCTACTGTTTTAATGATAAAGAATATAATTCTAAATCTGGCAAGCCAATGCCACCAACTGAACAGTCTCTAATATGATGATTTAAAGCTATTCTGGATTTGTAAGGGAACCACAGAAATGTTAAAACTAAAAAAATAAACTCTCATACAACTTCTAGGAAGAGATGACTGTATAACATATAGGATTTTGGGTAAGATAGTCTTGCATCCATTGTAAAAAAGTAAATTATTCCATTTATTTATAAGATTCTCTACAGAAATTAAACTGTCAAAACTGGTGGTTATTTTGTTGATGTTGTCAGCTGTAGTTATTCCTAAATTTATCTTTTTTTCATGGACAATGTATTATAATCTTTTTCCATATCATTAAAGTTATAGTTTATATGTATATTTTTGTTTTATGTTCATTAAAACAAAGGCCAGACCTTTTTTTGAAAATGGTCCATTGAATTAAAAACAACAGAAAGTTAATTATTACATCCATTCAAGGTCATAAGAATATCATCCTAGAACAATCGAATGTTAGATGTTAAATTCTTGTCTATCTGAATACCTTTAACATTTGAGGTTCATCTTATTAATTAGCAATGGGCTCTATAACTAAGGTAAAAAGTAAAGGTGAGAGTGGACATCCTTGCTTGATTCCTTTGGAAGTCTTAATTGATTCGGAAGTGTATAGATTTATTTTTGCACAAGCATAAGAAGAGATATATAAAATTACTTGAAAAATTACTTTCCTCTAGAGCCAGATTGAGAGAGAATTCCAATTTACTGAGTCAAAAACACTATATCTATAGCCAAACTTACTAAGGTTAACTCTTCATTTGTTCTGTTTGCATAATCAATTATTGTTAGTATTATTTTGATGTTGTCATAAGAGTTTCTATTTAAGATAAAACTAGTTTGGTCATCATTAATCAAAGATGAGAAATTGCTTTAATCTGTTAGCATGAATAGTCATAAATAATAATCTAGATTTAATAAAGAGATTGGTCTATAAGAAAAACATTTTACAAGATTTCTGTCTGATTTTAAGACTGGAGAGATGAGACTGTATTTCCCCGAGGGCGGGTTGTTTACTAATTCTAGCAATAACTTAGAAACTTTAAGTAGTATAGCTGAGGCTTCTTTTGGCATTAACTTATAAAGTTCACGAATAATGCTGTCATAACCAGGGGTCTTATTAGATTTCAACTTGTTAATTCAGGCTTTTCATTCACAGGCCTTTCAGTAACGTTCATCTGATCTTCGGTTAATATTTCTTAGCATTATTTCTTATAAATTTTTAATTCTCTCTTGAGAGTCCATAGTTGGATTATTGTTGTTCAATGCATTAAAATGATTTCTAAATTCTGTAGGAATATCTTCCAAATAAGTGACCTTTTTCTTTTTCTTAGTGGAATATATTTCCTTAATATGATTAGATTTATTGAATATTTTTTTCTGATGGACAGCTTGTGCACAGACTTAGGATTAACAAAGAAGTTGACTATTTTGATCCTTTCTAGATTAATCATAGTTTTATGATTTAGGATTTCTAAATATTAGTCATTTAGGTAATTTATCTCCATCAGGTTTGTATTTGTTTTCTGGCCATCTAATTTTAGTCTATTTTTCTTGTAAGTCAGTTAATTCCTTATCCAATTATTTTTTCTTCAAGGCATACCAGGTTATAATTCTACCATACAAATATGTTTTGGAAGCATCCCATAAGTATATATCAGAAATATCATTTGTATAATTTCAATAAAGGTCTGAATTTCTTTTATGAAAAAGTCCTTGAAGTCTTTTAAGCTAGTTATATAACCTGGTATGCATTTTAATGGAATACTGTTATTGGATTTTAAAATTAAATCAAAAGTTATAGAATTGGGATCTGAAAGTGGACAGGATACCACTTTAACTTTGTCTAATTTATTTATTTGGTCATTTGATATATAAACTCTGTGTATTCTGGCATGGGTTTTATGCCTATGTGAGTAGTGAGTGAAAAAAAGAGAATCTGGGTCTGAAAATTCATAAATATCCTTAATATGTATTGTCTATAAACCATATTAATTCCTTTGCTGACACTATTTTCCTCTTTCTAATGGTATTAGTGTAATTAATCATCTTTTAAAATACAGTTAATCTCCTGCCAATGCAATACTACCTTTTGAAATTTGAACAAGCTGATCCAGATGTTGTTTAACAGTTCTAACACCTATTCCAGGGATCTAATATAGATTAATAAAGGTGTATAATTTTTGGATTACTTTTACATTTATGAAGTGCAGGGTTTCGAATGACACACAACTGAATCACTGTTTTCGAAATGGCAGTGAATCAAACAAAAACAATCGATTATGAATGACTGAGTGACATGTTGCACTCTATCATTCATGAGTTGACGTGCTGGGATACTGCGGTTCAGTGGGGAACAGGGAATTAGCCCAGTTCCTCAGTGTACTGCGATCTCGGAGTTGGTATATTTAATGTGCAGGGGGTGTGGAGGGTGCAGGGGGGTAAATATGACTTAAGTACCATTGACTATACAGTGCAACGATATGTTAATGTGCATAGCATGGGTGACTGACATCACCTCCTATGTCGAATACATTAAACCACAGTTGTCGATGTATTCATTTTTGCCTTGGTTTACTTTTCGGCATTTCAGATTCAGCATTTTGGGTAGACATTCTTAAATGGTCGACCAAAGCGGATACGGAATGCCACTAGCATACCTAATTTTCTATTAATTTCTAATGTTACCAAGCAAAACAGTCCTTTAAAATCTTTATACGAACTAATAATCTTGGGTATGGGTAGAGAATTTCTCCACAAAGTAACCAATCCTCTTTTTTTTATAATTATAATGAGAAATACTTAGGACAGGGTATGATTTAGTATTAAGTCTATCTATGTCAATTTGTAATAAGTGTCTCTCTTGAAGTAAAATAATCTGGGAATTAAGTAGCTTTAAAAATTTATTTAAGCTCCCTCTCTTGCAACCATTATTTAAACCATTAATGTTTAAAGAGATGCATTTAAAATAAGACATATGTTTGGCTTAACAGGTCTCCATAAAAAGTTATCATAAATTCCAAATAGTAATTATACTTTTGAATCACTTGCCAACACAAGAACTGCTTGTATGAAAAAATATAATCTTTAAAATTTTGACTGTTCGCAATATGTATGACAACAGTAAAAGTAGACAATCCCCCCCCCCCAAAAAAAATACTTTCCTTAATGGTAAACAGACAAATATAAAACCCTTCAAATCCCACATAGAGTCTAAAACTCCCTGTTTGAACAGCATAGCTATCCAAACATTCCCCCCATCAAGAAAAGTGAGAGAACATCCTCTCTGCTATTATCAGAGTAAAAGTTTCACTGCAGAAAATGAAAAAAAAAAAAAGAAAATGATAATTAAGATGCCTCTCATGTATATTATTATTTTCTAAAAAGATTAGCAAATATTTTTATGTATGAGAGGATAAATATAATCATTTTAACACTAATATTTAATTTAGAAACATCAGCACCCATAAGGACTTCTCTAACAGAAAAAGGCTTAAATGCTATTGTGAAATACAATTATTTGCAGACAGTAGCCTACAGCTGAACTTGTAGGTAATCATAAACTCTCTAAAGATATTTTATGATGCAAAGGCTAAAGCCCATGAAAAACAGTAAAAATATGTTGAACTAGTATGACTACTGCTAACTATAAAACTTTTCTAATACATATCTAGTGTCAAAAGTAAAAAAGGTTCATTAGACATCAGAGATGTTTACCTTTTTAAAATAAGTCCTAGAAATGGCAGTCCAAGTCATTACTCTATTGAATTCTTAAACACTTATTTACCACTGCAATAAAAGATTTGATCACTATAAGTAAAACACAGCATCCATGGGACCTGATGGTGTCCACAGCTGTTTAATCAAAGTCTTACTTCTGGATACGTACCCAGGAGTGCGCACTGCAACTGTGGTCCCGTTTGGCATCTTTTTCCAAGTACAAGCAAACACAGGTTATGCTGACAAAAATAGGTGGCAATCCACTGAGCACAGAAGAAGTTATCAGGGACCTGGGGACCCAGGTTGATAGTAGTCTGTCATTCGACACCCACCAATGATTGAGTACAATGCCCCATTTAGACTTAAACCTCCGACACGGCTATTAATAGGACGTGCTGGAGGATATACTAAAGGGTGGCGTAAGCCACAAAGCGAAATATAAATGTTATAGTAAAACAATATAAATGATAGCAAGAATTCGTTCAGTTAAAAGGGCAGCAGCAGCTATAAAAACACATGTTCCAAAGTGAAAAAATATAAATAAGTATTCCAATCTTGCTGTACTACAGAAACCAAATAACGAAGTGAAGTAACATAAAAAAAGAGAAAAGATGATTTATACACATTGTCAAGCTTCTGCTTCAATTTACTTCAAAGCTCAGTTGTAATAATGTGAATGTATGTTATTGATTCATTATTGAAAGCTATGTAAGTAATAACTCCTGTGCTGCTTCGCATAGAAAATACCTGCCACCATTCACTTGACTGACAGCCAGAAGCACCTAACGTCACCAACTCTCAAAACTAAAAAAACTGAATACATCACTTGGACTCGGGGGAAGATTAAAATAAGCAAAAACCAAGGATGAAATGATAGCGCGCAACCAGCTCCAGTCTGAAAATCTCAGCCACAAAGACATTGGATCTCACCACATGTCTGTCGGCTCAAACAAAACAGCAGTTGGAGAGCAGTTAAGGTATCCTCTAGTACACAGAAACAGAAAAAAATATAGCAAAAGAGAGGAAACCATGGCATGGGAAGGTTGCATAAACAATTTATTCCACAAGGTAAGTGCTTTACCTTCTTATTGATGCTTCTTCAGATCTTAAAAACATGTTAATAAAATGCACATTTAAATATCATTCAAAATGCACAAAATAACCAATTACAATTCATTAAAACAGTACAGTCTAATTAAAATGCACTAATAATTAAAACTGTGTCGCATTATAATGGAATACAATCCCATATTGCTCAACCTCTTTTTCAACAGAATCAATAAATATATAAATTAATACAATGACCAATCAGGTCACTTAAAAATCAGTTAACAAAAACTGCAGCAGAGTCACAATAACAAAAACTGCAGTGGAGTCACAATAGCTAAGCATAAACCTTATAACGTGACAAAAGAAATTTAAAAAATCTCAATCCATTCTCTAATCACAGCATCTAAAAACTGTAAATATACACTAAACTATCCACATGCATAAAGCATATGCATAGTGATCATTGCAAATAGGCAAGGTCAAGAAAGATCACTCTATATGTATATTCAATATATACATACTCAGAATATAAGGCAAGGAAAATCTCTACCTCCCTACAAGAGTGTCGACAACCTTCAAGCAGAACATCCAATCAATCCAGCTGGTTCAGTAAAAATCCAACCAATAAGAACCTTAAACTGTCTAAAAGCTAATCAGGTTTGCCTCATAGTATTCATGCAGAAGGCAAAACTCAAACAAAACATATGTACTGCCCGCTCACAACTGAATATCAAGAAAACATTGAACTGAGATAAACCGAAGTCATGTAAAATAAATACATATTCAAATACAAACCATCCAAAAGACAAACATACACATCAATTAACAAACCAGTAAAGGCACCTACAAAATAACAGCCTAGCCAATCAAAGATCAAGCACATCATACATACTACAAAGAAAAAGCAGTTCACTCTAATCTGTGTACCAATGCTCTAAACCATCCCTTGTACAGTCTGCTAATACTGTAAACCTATATAATTATATATCCTCAGAATAGCTCATATAATTGCCACACAGAACAAAGCCAAGCCATGTCACCATCAGGTAAAACCAAGACCAATAGAGAAACCATCTAAGTATCTCATAGCCAATAAAGTCAGTTCAATTAAAGAACCAGTGCAAAATCAACCCTGTGCCCTCCAAAATGCCCCCGTCTCCCTCCCAACCCAAACCCAAAGTGTAGAAATGGAAACACCTTGCATCAATGACACTACAAAACCATTCACACATCACAATCCACCAATTAATTCAAAGCCAAGCCAAGGGTCCAAACATTAAAAAGAACTCCATGGTTTAAAACAAAAACTTCTCTTGGTGACAAGTTTCAACCCTAAAATCCCATATTACCAAACCTCACCATACAAATTAAAAAGATACAAAGCACATAATCGAGGGCAAGCGAATGCAAATCACTGCACAGCTGATCATGACATTAGCAGTTTAAACACGTTTACCACCAAGAATTGTACTATTAGCCAAAGATACAGGGACCTTTATTAGAAGTAAAATGGGTCACTTTGGAAAAACATAGATCAAAATATAGGTTGAACAGAGAAAATAAACAAGGTAATGATGAAAAGTGGGATCAGCAATAATGACACCAAGGAATATAATGAACAGAAAATATATAATGTGTTAAAGTTAAGTTGACACATTATAAGTAACTGGACCAAAAGACGGCAAACAAACTAAGAAATAAACACAAACCAAGTCCAGTAACCGAAATCTTCCAACCGTTTTAACAATTCAGTAGAACCACTTACATCAATAACATGAAAACATATCCAAAAGAGCAGGCGATAAAATGGAAATCATTTATTTAAGCGCTTTTCGTCTACTATAAAACAAGACTTCATCAGAAAAATCTTCGAGGATTTGGTTGCAGCTGTATCATATTTGAAAATAAATAACATCTTTGAACAAACAGAGGATATGGACTAGAACAGTATCGCCATAAAGAGATAGACAGAAAGATCTGGGTGGAAGACAAGTGAAAAAAAGAAGAAATTTAAAAGACACCAAACAACACCGCTGGAAGGCAACAGGTAGAGAAAACGGGCACAAAACATAGCACTTTCATTCTAATGAAATCAGAACTTCATCAAAAATATTCATAAACCTGATTTCATTAAAAGGAACGAAAGCTCCAAGTTTTGTGTCCATTTTCTGTACCTAGTTTCTTGGAGTTGGAGTTCATTTGTTTAGAACATTTTTCTTTAAAATTATCAAGTTTTGTATCAATTTTGTCTATTTTTAACAATGGTTCCTGAATTACTAATGTAAGAACAGATTGAAGTTCTTTTTTGAAGAAAGAATCTTAACAGCTATTTTTAGATGACTCATTTCCAAGCTGCATGTGAATATAAGTAAATATTTGACAGGAAAATCTTGAAATATCCAAAAAAAAAAAAAACAAACAAAAAATATATACATACACACATATATATATATATATATATATATATATATATATATATATATATATAGGTCTACCTGAAAACACCAAAATCACAGAACACTGACAATGAGAACACCGACACTGGAAGATCGACAACGGAGAAGACTGACAGTTGAGAATCCCGACGCTGAGAACACCAACATATTAAGGTAAGTGTGTGATAGGGACGGACGTTAGGGTCAGGGTGTGGGTAAGGTAAGTGTGTGATACTGATGGACATTATGGTAGGGTGCAGGTCAGGTAAGTGTGCGATAGTGACGGACTTGAGGGTTAGGGGGGATTACTTGAGTTAGGGTTAGGGTGCGGGTAAAGTAAGTGTGCGATAGTGATGGACCTTAGGGTTAGGGTTTGGGTTAAGGTTAGTGCATAGATAGTTGTGTATGTAAGGTTTAGTGTAGGTTTGTAAGGTTTTTGGTGTGCTTGTGTTGTGTGTGTGTGTTTTTCGGGAAAGGTATTTGTTTTGTTGATTGTCGGGATTTTGGCTTGTCGGGCATGTGAAGTTTCGTGTTTTTGAATTTTTTTTTCATGTCGGTTATTTCGTTGTTGGTGTTTTGGCGTGTCTGTGTTATCAGGTAGACCCATATATATATATATATATATATATATATATATATATATATATATAGATATATATATATATATATATATATATATATATATATATATATATATATATATATATATATATATATTATATACACACACACACACACACACACACACACACACACACACACACACACACACACACTATCTTAAATAATGAATTTATATATATCTTCTTCAGTGAAGCTGATAAAATAATTTAAAATTAGTATTTCCTGTCAGAAATAGATAAGATAGCAAAGCAGGGAAAATCTGCTGTTCCTGTCAGCATCCTAGCCACACCCCTTTCTTAAGCCTTTTTGAAAGCATCTAAGCTGTTTTTCATATGGGGAAGATAAGAATGGGTGCACATGCTATAGCATGCAATTTAACATGGATAACCTTTATTTTAGGTTAGAGAATGCCTGTATGTACAGCCACCAATTGGGGGGGGGGGGGCAACTCTTCCCTTCTTTAGGATTATATTTCAAGCTTTGAAGACTTGCATAGTTTTGCGTGTTTGTTCCAAGTTTATAGGGGACAGGGTTGTTTTGTATTTAGCTTTTTTATCTTAGGGTTGCCATTTAAACAAAGTTTTGATGTAGGTTGAAATGGAGATGAGAAGAAACAGCTATACAAAAGATCAGCCTGCCAAACATTAGTATATGCATGTAAAACAAAAGCTGGAAATATTCAAAAAACTGTTATGTAGAATAGGTGGGGACAATAGCTTTTTATCGTCCATTCTATCCTGGAACATGAATGGCCTTATGGGTATAGATAAAAAAAGAGAGAGTATTGAAATATATTAAGAAGCGGTGGTGGTGCTGCGGTAGCATTGTCGCCTCACAGTAAGACGCTGACCGGTTCGACTCTCAGCTAGAGCGTCTTCTGCGTGGAGACATGCGTGAATGGGCGTACCTTCATTGAAGGTTGTGCGTTAGGGCTGGCAACTCAGCACGTAAAAATCAACTGCCAATCATTAGTGGACCGGAGTTCCATTGTGGCGACCCCTAACCAGGAAAAGCCGAAAGACACAACAACAACAGTGAATTATATTAAGAAATGCAGACTGCAAATAGTAGTGCTGCAGGAGACACATTTGGAAAGAAACAAGCATGTGAATTTGGCAGAGAGAATTTCAGAATGAATATCAATAATGGAGGAAAAGGGGAGTAATTATACTAACTGGTAGAGGGGCTCCAATAGTAACAGATGAGGAAAAAAGACAAAAATGGTACAATTGATGTAGTGAGGAGCTATTGGCAAAGGAAGGGGATTACAACGACCTGTATTTATATTCCACCAAAAACTGCAATTGTGGAGCTTAAGACATTTTTGGGAGAATTAATCAGCTTTCAGCAGGGAATATTATTTATGATAGGGAATGGAATTTAATTTGCAATAGTGGCCTTGCAATGGGGAACTAAAAGGGGCAATATAACAAAAGAAAGTAGATTTCTGAAGAACTTTATGAAAATATTTGGTATGGAAGATGTGAATTCAGTAGTAGGAACTTGGGTATAATTTACATATTATTCTCCATGGTACAATAACTGGGCTACATAATAAATTATACTTCACAGGAATGTCTGCATTTAATTGAAAGCTTTGATGCACATGTGATAATTATTTTTGATCATGTACCAATAAAAAAACTAAGATAAAAATGCAGGGTAATGAAGTAAAAACAAGATCCTGGTGCTTTCCCTCCTACCTGTTGAAAAGAGAGGAATTTAAGGAATGGCTAGTGGAAACTTTTTCAGAGTCACTATGGAAGATATAAATAACTTCAGAAGTTATAGCCAGTGACTGGGATAAAATGAAAATGGAGTTTAAAAATAGGGTCAAAATAAAAGAGAAAAGAGATACGGTTAAGAAGCAATAGAAATTACATAGAGGGACTTACAAAGGATAAAGTATTGCAGACCAAGGGCAATCTCACAGAACAAGAGAAGGAGCAAATGCAGAGTGCTAGAGAGAAATAAGGGAGTATCTGGATAATGTATGAGTTTAGAAACTTTGCAGTTAAGCAACTATTTTTATAAAAACTCCAGATAAATCAAGAAAGATTACAAATGGAATTATTTATGGAAAACTTAATTATGCCAAGATTGGAGGTAGATGAGGCTCAACAGTAGCAGTTAAGATAGGGGGTGCCGAGATAAAAACAATGATATATAATGAATCTTTAAGAAATGTTCTAGGAACAGATGATATTCCTGTGGAAGTTTGGAAATTTGGAGGGAAGAAAGTGATAAAGATCTGGAAGATTTTATTTTAAGAAAGCTGTGGTGGCTTTGTTACCTAAAGATAGCAGAGACCCTTCAGACCTAGCTTTATATAGACCCTTTTCAATTTTAAATCTTGATTATAAAGCATTTATGCTTATAATAGCTAAAAGAGTGGAAAAAGTATTTCTAAAACTGATAGATATGGATCAGTGTAGTTTTGTGGAGGGCAGGCAAATGTTTGACAACATTAACAGAACAATATGATCCAGAGGAAAGCAGAATATAAGAAAATACCTCTGTTATTGGTGGATCTTGATGCAGAGAAAGCATTTAACAGAGACAGCTGGGATTTTATGAGTACGGCATTGGAAGCATTTGCATTCCATTATACAATAACAAAGTTAATTAGAAACACATGTGAAGGATCGGAGGTAAGAATTAAAGTGGGAGGTTTCCTCTCAGATAAGCGGTGTTTGAACAGAGGAACTAGGTAAGGGTGTCCTCTTTCCCCTTTATTATTTGCTTTATATTTAGAGCCACTGGCAAAGAAAGTAAGAGACTCAGAAATAGGATATAATCAAGAAAAGTTTGCTTTCTTTGTAGATATTATTTTGAACCTGATAAATTCAGAAAAGGACCATCCCAGTGTTGTGGAACATTTTGAGAGCGTTTCAAGTCTTTTTTTGGGATATAAAATTAATGTAGATAAAAGAAAGGCTATAGCCATAAATTATGTACCCACTCACAAATTGGTTCAGCAATACCCATATTTATGGGAACGTAAGATGACGTATTTAGGAATATGGATTAAAAATGCTTCTGTTGGGACTTTCACGATAGCTACACTTTGAGTAACAGCTTAATTCTAGCTCTCCCAGTATGAAAACAGAAATATAGCACAGAAATCCAGTGGACCTAGATTTCTGGGTAAATTTCAGTAACTGGCTAGAAAGTGTACTGCCTGGATGCCAGGAAAAATGAAATACAAAGCACTCGAAGGAAAATCAGCTACAAAAGGTGTTGAAAAAACACTGGGAAAAGTACTATAGCTTTTCAGCAAAAAAGCAGTGCAAGCTCCAGACATAACTTCCAATAACCTAGAGGAAAATATAAGGCAACTGCGCATAGACCTGACTAAAATAAATGAAACACTGATGGAGTGTATCAACTCAAACAATAAAAGACTGGAAAAAATGGAAGAAGCTTTAAACAGATATTCAGATACAGTGATAAAACTGCAAAACTCGGAAGTTGAAATGAAGAAAAGCCTGGCTGAATATGAGACTGCACAAAAAGAGATGTTTTAAAAATAATGGAATTAATGGACAGAGCATGTAGGGAGAACCTAAGGTTTTCCTGCTGTACCCGAGAAGCTGAAAGGAACAGACTGTATTAATTTTATGAAAGCACAAATAAGCAACTGGACTGGTATTCTACAACAGAAATCATTAACTGAAAGGGCATGTATGCTCTAAACCTGGCAATGAAAAACAACCTAGACCTTTAACAGTAAAATTCAATCTTCCCAGCAGTAGGAGTTGATTATGATAAAAATAATGGCTGAAGGGCAAAAATACTAAAAGTGAGACACAGCAGAGTGTTTGTGGAGAATAACTACTCATTGTACACCAGGCAGGAGTACATTTATCCCATTAATCAGGGAATATGAAGAAGCAGGTGTGAGATTCAAACTGCTCTACCCAGCTATCTTCAAAATATTTTTTCTCTGGAGGAACAAACTCATTTTTTGATGAAGTACATGCTAAGGAACAAATACAAAAGTTTCTTCAACAAAATGTGAGCTGTGAAACAGAAGGAGATTCTGCTTCTTCTTCTGTTAATAAAGACCACAGAGAGACTGTGCCAGTGAAACCTTTTCCATTGTTTCAATGGAAAATACTTGAGAGAGGAGGAAAAGCACAAGAGTTAACTAGAAGAATTGAGAGTATGTTGGAAATGAAGCAGAGACAGGGTTTGGGAGAAGGAGATGAACAGAAATAGAACAAGAAAATCTGGAAATACTGGACTTTCTTGGACTTTGTAAAACTTGTAGGAGGACTCTAAAGCATATGCCCTACTTCATGTCATGTCTGGAGAATAAAATCAGTAACTTGGAAATTGACAAATGTGGGATTACAAAGCAATAATTATATTTGTGAAACATGACAGAACAAGAAAGTCTGGAAATATTGGACTTTTTTGGACTTGGTTAAACTTGTAGCGGACTGCTAGACGTGTCCAACCTGTGGCCCGCGGGCCGCATGCGGCCCTCAGAGCTCTTCCATGCGGCCCTCAACCTCTAACTGCAATATCGATGCACGCATGCCCCAAAACACTTTTTTTGTTTTGTGTTTTTCGCTCCCGTGACCTGTAATGCGAATGTCGGTGTGCACATGCACCAAAGCACCCTTCTAGTTTTGTTTTTGAGCCAAAAGAGGGTCAGTGTGCTTACGCCATTATTTTGCACTGAACAATCAGTGTGTGTGTGTGTGTGTGTGTGTGTGCGTGTGAGTGTGTGTGTGTGTGTGTGTGTGCGTGTGAGTGTGTGTTTGTGTGTTCTCGCTGAAGATGGACTCATGTATGGATTTGCCGCTGTTGCCTTTGAAAGGGACAGCAATTACATGTGTTAATAGGTAAGTATGGAGGAGTGAGTGCATGCATGAAAGCAGAATTGTGTGCGTGAAAGTAGAAGAAGAGTGTGTGTGTGTGTGTGTGTGTGTTATGTGTGCATGACTGAGAGAGACGCATGCACAAAGAGGCTAACAATGATCAGTCTACCTACTGAACACAAACAAGTTAGCTCACAAATATATCATACATTAAGAGTACACTTTCATTAAATTGCGGCTTTTCCAGACAGGGAGAGTGTTGTATTGAACATGAACTCATACCTCTTAACTGTATGGATTTTCAAAGAATGTCTGGATTTTTGTCTCATCTTCCAATGTGTGTCTTTTGCTTAGGAAATAAAAGTAGTCATCCAAGGTAATGCAGTTCCAGGGAGTAAGAATGAGACAGCAGCCTAGGGTTAATGGGTCAGTAGTGGACTGACTATGTGGGACTGCAGCATATAAAGTTGTATTGTTTTTTCAGACAAACAAAAAAGCACCTAGTACTGTTTTTTCATTGGTGGGTTCTAAGCAGTGGTAGACAAAAGTAAGCATAGCTTTGGAGGATCATCAATACTGGCAAATCAAGTGGGCACAATGTCATTTTTTTTAAATGTTGGAGATTTTAGTGTGTATGTGAGTGCTTATGTGTTGGGAGTGCTGCAACAGTAGATGATTATTAAAGACAGAGACTTACGGACTGTGGAGAATATGTTTCTTTGTTTCAAAACCTAATACTTGGGTATGCATGCCAGAAGTAGATTTTTTAAGACATAGCTTCTTGCCATTTACAGTGGATGGATACTTACATTTAATGGACAATGTATTAGCGTGGGTCTGTGGGGTTCTGAAGGATGCCAAGTCTACCACTGCCAATGTCTTGTAAAGTGACCTGGAAATGGATATTGAGATGTTACTGAAAAAAATATAGTAAGTGGGCTTAGAAATACAGTTTAATTAAACAAAGTATACTTTCAATTTACAGCCCATAATTTAATTTATTTCAGGTAGTCCAGATACTGGTAGATTGTATACCATTAGACTTAATTAGGGAGAGCTGTCATTCTGGGGAAACAAGTAGCCCTAGTTTCAGTGAAAGCTCTGTGGTTGCTTGCAGGTAGGAAGTTGCAGGATGTTGATGCAATGTGTTTTATTTATTATTTTTAATGCATTTGTCATTTCAAAGCATGGTTTTCTTTGATGCAAAAGAAGGCAGGACTGAATGAGCCATATGATGCTTAACTGACAATGATGGGATAGAAAGATTATAAGTGATGTATAATGTTTGCAGCTACAGTTGTTTCAGTGGTGTCTGTGATGCATAACTATTATTGGGCCTGTGTCCCACTTTTAGTTTTCGCTTTGTCCAGATTTCTTGCTCTAAGGTTGAGAGGTATGGTTCCATACTAAATCAGAAGTTGTATTTACCTTGGAAGACTTTTTGAAATAATTATGAAAAACAGAGCTTTTTTAATATCTCTGCTTATTTCCAATATAAACTGCCATGTAACCTTGCAAATAACCTTCTTATTAAGCTACTTTACTTCTTTTGGAATTGACAGGTATGATTCATCTGTTCGGACATAAGCATAGAGTGCTAATGTGACTTTGATTTCTTGGAGCAGTCTGTGTTTTACATAATCACAATAACTTTTCTGTGTTTCTGGGTGTGTAATCAGTTTAACAGTTTTAAAGATGTTTTCCAAAAATAAATATATAATAAATAAATAATCCTCTCTACACTTTGAGCTATTGGCAAAGTCTGGGAATTTGTTTTTTTCAAAAGCGAAGGTCAGTATTACAGCTCAGTAAACTGTCAATCTGTGAGTAACTTCTGCACAAATTAAAATGTCTAAATGTCAAATGGCTTTAGATTGGAGGGAAGTTTATTTTTATTTATTTTATTTTACATTTGTTTACCAGGAAAGTCCGACTGGACACAGGTCCATTTTCAGCAGAGGCCCGGGGAGAAAAGCTCCAAAAATAACACAAAACAATATAATACAATACATGAGACAGAGACAGCAAATTATGGATGTAGTACTCATACAATATGGCAGAGATTACATCTCGCAACAGTGAGAATCATTGAGGTACAGAATAAACTTAAAAACATTTTTTTTACAGTTATAATTACAGTAAGGCAAATATCAATGAGTAAAGTTTTTAGGAGAAAGATGTTTGTACATAGCTGAAGCTCGGAAACAATCTTTTGGTATGGATTAACCTGGGGATTGACACAAGTTATATGTTTACACCAGTATGTAGCATTATAGTTTATGGTTTTCTTGTTGATTTACTTTTTGCTGAGCAGTTGTTTGTTGATTTATTGATGGTCCTTTTGATGGTGGGAAATTACATGGATGAATCCATCTCTATTATGATTTTTTTCACAGATATTTTGACTTCCAGACAATTTCATTCAGTGAGTGGGTGTCATGTGATTAGAGGTTGCCTATTTTACAAGTAGAGGCTGTTTTTTGTGTGTGTGTGTAATAGAGAGAGAGAGATTTTATATGTATACTGAATATAATTTTGCAAATGGAATTCTTAGTTAAACATGCCCCTCTTCTTGAGAAACTAGACTTGAGTAACCAATATTAGATCTTAGCCATCCAGCTGGGAAAGGTTAGTATGTGGATTTTCCATCTAGTTTGATGAAGGCTATGCTACTTACCCAAGGACTACATTTATGGCTATCCATCCAGCCATCGTGTTGCTGAGCTACATTGTTTGATAATGAGCGGAGCTTTTTACAGAAGTTGAAAGTTTTTGTGTCAAGAACCTGTACATAAAAAGTGGCTTGTTTATGTTGCAGTGAAGGCTGTGGTCTTTGTAGTGAGCGTTTTAAGTATAACCAGTATTTCTGAGGTAGAGGAAGTCTCTTAAGGCAGGATCTTTCTTAGCCTGGAAAGCAATCCAATGATGACATTTATAGGGGCCAGTGAGAGACCGAGGAAAGCAAGAAGCTTTTTTAGTCTGTTTGGATAACTAAGTGAACTTAGTCCTTTGAACTTTTTTGTCAGAAATGGTTGTAGTCTTTCTTTTGGCAGGGTGTTTTGCTGAGGCACATGCCAAAAGGGGCATTGCACTCAATAATGGCTCTTGTAAAGGAAGAATACAGGGATGTTATGACCTCCTTGTCTCCGGAAGAGGTACCCATACTAATGAAGTGGGACATGTAAAAAGCTTTCCTTACAACGGAGACAACGTGGTGGTCACAAGCCAGGTTTCTATCAACCTGGGTGCCCAAGTACCATACGACTTACTGTGTGCTTACAACATTGTTATTAATATGATAATTTGTGGGGACATCACTCTCCTCAAAGGGGATGATCATGCATTTTATGACATTTAGCTTGAGGCCATATTTCTGCACCAGTTATTTGTTTTGGTGAGACCCTCTTGTAGCTTATTCAGAATTGTTTTATTAAGTCAGTAATGTGAATTATTTACTTTATTGCAAATTTGTTGGGTTATTTTTGTGGATTATCATATTGTAGGACTGCTGATGTTGACAGTTTACGTAGTTGGACTGCTGGAATGGTTTTCCCAGTGAGAAATGCTAGTGCTGTAGTGAATATCTGTTTATTTGTAAAAAAAAAAAAAAATATAACAGATATATTAACTAAGATGTTAGAGTTAACTGTTAGATTAGAGAATTAGAATTAGAATGAGAATTAGAATTTTAAGGCAAATATTAGGCATTTATTACATTTATTCATTGTTCAAATGCACCTACAGTACAGCCAGTAGGTCGACTGTGGTCTTCCGGAGCAACGAAAGAGTTAACTATATGATATATTTTATATGCGGCCCCAAGACCATTTCTGTTCACTCAATGTGGCCCCAGCAAGCCAAAAGGTTGGACACCCTACCCTACTTCATGTCATTAATGTTCGGAAAAATACTCAAGAGAGGAGACAAGGAGGGAGAACGTTAACTGTAAGTAAAACTATTTTAACTGGTGCATGATTTTCTTTGCATGTTATAAAGTTTTTTCAGTCATTTTTAAGTGGAATGGGGATACTAATGTAAATAGGTGCTCCTGTTTTTCTTCTTTTTCTTTGTTTCTTTCTCCCTTCTGTCTTTCTCCTTGTTTAGTTTTCAGAAATGTAGGCACTGCAATGTAAAAAAATATGGTTAAAAGAGCAAGACAAAAGAAATATTAGTGTGCTTTTTCTAATTCTTGCATAAGGAAATGACTGGGTTAAGGCCATTAACTTAAATTAGTAAAATGTTTTAAGAGAAAGCAAATAAAGAGAAAATATTTTCTGAAAGCTAGTCAAGTGTTTTCCCAGCTGAGAGAGCTATAAAGATAAGACGAAACCAGACAGCACTTAATGGAGCCACAGGGTATACCATGCACCTTAGCTTGGATAACCTTTCCTTTAGGTTAGCTCCAGTCTGTGTTTGTGGCTGTCAGTTTGGAACATTTGTTTCCATTAGGAGTGTAAAACTTCAGTATTTGAAGATGTATATAGTTTTGTGCATTATTATTAAGTTAACAGGTTTCAGGGGGTATTGGGTATGTGTCTATTTTTGTTTGAGGGTTTTCAATAAAACAAAAAGTTCTGCAAGAATATGACATAGGCTCAAATGGTGATGGCAAGAAACAAGTGTATAAAAGATTAGCCTGCCAAACAGTACATGTATGTAACACAAAATCCGAAACTAAACATTTAACAAAAAAGTTGTTATACATAAAAGGTGGGAATAATAATCTCTCAAGAATATGATGCTTTCTATAATGTCTTTAAACATTAATGATCTCAGGGATAAATACAAAAAAGAAAGAGTAGTGAACTATATTTAATATGTAGAGTGTAAATAGATATACTACAGTAGACACATTTAGAATGAAGTGAACATGTGAATTTGATAAAGAAAGGTTTTCAGGATAGTTATTCAGCACAATACCTGAGGCAAAGGAAGACAGATGTACTTGTATTAATTTCAAGAGGAGCTCCAATAGTAGTAGAAGAGGATAAAAAAGACAATAATGGTAGATTTGTAGTACTAAGGGGCTACTGGCAAGGGAGAAGCATTACACTGACATATTTATCTTTATCGTATCTACCTTTCTTCACCCCAACTAGTAGGTCCACCCCACTCTCCTTCTCCATAACATCCAACAATGGCTCCTCTGTCACCCCTGACAAATCTTAAATTTGATTTTCACATCAGCAAAACTATCAAAACCATTAATAAGAAGCTTGGGTCACTATATAGAAATAAATCCTTCCTAACCCCATTAACTAGGACTGCAATCGCCCACTCCCATCTACTCTCTACCCTTTTCTATGTTCCCCCATTCTCTCTAACTTGAACAAACAAAACAGAACTAAACAAACTCACTTGCTGTTATAACCATATCGCCAGATTCACCACTGGCTCCTCGTATAGGACCCATTACTGCCAAAACCTTAATCTCCTATGTTGCCTCGAATTACCAAGCTTAATACAGTTCAATCAGCTCACTTTTGCCCACAAAATTCTCTATAAATGAGAAAATACTCCAGCACTTACAAATATCATAAAACCATGTAATAATCCCCAGCCACTTAGATCATCCAACAAATTATTGGTCCAAAACTCATAAAGTTTCTAATTCAGCTGGAAACTCCCTGTTTCCAACTTCATTGGTAAAACCTGGAATTCACTCTCAGCTAACCCTACTCTGGAACCCTCTCTAAACCTCTTCAAAAATGGCCTCAAACAATATCTCAGAACACACTGGCTTTGTCCCTGTACCAACCCTGACTAACTCCATATTTTACCCATTTTTGTTTTCTATTCAATATTGTGTCACTTGTTTTTGCTCAGAACTCTTATAAACGTCTAATTTCTGTACATTATAAATCTTGTGAATCCCTTCTTGAAGACTACATTGTACACACATTGTAATATGCTTGTCTCATTAGTGTTTTTTTTATCTATGTAAATATCCATTTTTGCTGTATATGTAATTTTGCGTATATCTGATGCTTGCATCCTAATGGCTATGTATATCATAAACACTGTCATTCTTGTGAGTCCCTTCTTGAGGACTACATTGTACATACTTTGTATATATCCATGTCTCATAAGTGCTTTGTTTATACATGTAACTTGGAGCTTTTCTCCCCGGGCCTCCGCTGAAAATGGACATGTATCCAGTCGGACTATCTCTGTCAACAAATATAAAATAAACAAAATTTATATTCCACCAAAAATTGCTATAGTGGAGCTTAAGAAAATTCTGGGAGAAATAATCAGTTTTCAGCAAGGAATACTACTAATAGGTGGGGACTGGAATTTGATTTGCAGTAGTGAAGATGCATCTGGGGACCCAGCAGGGAAAATACAACAAATGAGGGTAGATTTTTAAAAAGAAATATATGAAAATATTTGGCCTGGAAGATGTGAATTCAGTACTAGGAGTTTGGAGTGAATTTACATATTATTCCCCAAGATACAAAAACATGCACATTTAATTGAAGGCCTTCATGCACATCCAATAACTATTTCAGACCATGAGCCAATAATGACTAAAATAAAAACACAGTAATTAAATAAAAATGAGACACTGGCATTTTCCCTCCTATCTGCTGAAAAGAGAGGAATTTAAGGGATGGGTAGTGGAAATTATTTAGGCGCTATTAGAGAAGATAGAAATTTCTTCTGAAAATATAGCAGGAGTGAGATAAAATTAAAGCGGAGTTTAAAAATAGGATGTAAATAAAGGAAAGGGAGATACAGTTAAGAAATAACAAGAAATTCAAGGATATAATTGGTATGGTAGTCAAGAAAAGCTGGCTCTATTTGCAGATGACATTATTTTATACCTGACAAAACCAGGAAGGACATTACAGTGGTGTGGAACATATTGAGACGGTTTCAAATCTTTTTGGGATAAAAAATTTATGAAGATACAACAAAGGCAATAGCAGTAATGTATGCACCCACATATGAATTGGATCAGCAATATCCATAATTATGGGGACATGACAAAATGAAGTATTTAGGAGTATAGATTAAAAATGACCCTGGTGTGGCAGCTAAGGATATGTTGGAAGAGACTAAACAAAAGATAATACAAAAACTGAGAAAATGAAAACTCTGTTGTATGGATATCGATAGTAAGGTACAAGCAGTTAAAATGTTTTTAGTCTCTTTAGTCTTACACACAGGGCATGTTTGTTGAGATGTATGTATTAAAGCATATGTATTAGGCAGAATATATGTATTAAGTTGCAGAAAAAAAGCAAAGGCAAGGCTCCAGTTTCTTCAACCAACTATCACCAATGTGATTTGTGGTGATAGTACAAAATAGGTGTTTTAGCAACAATGTAGATACACCTGAAGAAGCATTTAGTGAAAGCACTTGTGTTAATAAACAGCTGTGTTGGTTGAAGAAACTGGAGCCTTGCCTTTGCTTTTTTTCTGCATTTACTCTTGGACCTTTGGTGGTTTACTGCAGAGGCACCTGGATTTTGTTGGTTTTGCTTTTCATTTTCATATGTATTAAGTTGTTGAGTGTGTACTGCTTATACTTTTATATATTTTTATGCTTATACCCACGCACATAAGTAGTTACTAAATGGGGACCATGAGTATATGTATGTATTCATTGACTTTTTATGTATTTTATTTATATTTATCCACATATACTTGTATTTACATTTTGTGCATGTGGTTTTTAAACAGAGTTTTTTTGACTTCAGCAATTAACTAAGGGCAAAATGTAACCATAGTAATTAATTGATTGCTGAGTGCTGAATTAACTTTGAGTGGTAGGATTGGTTGTTTTAGTAATTAATTAAAGTATTTAAGTGCTGTTGCTGTTTGAATTAACTGTCTGATGAAGCAATGGTTATCACTGCGAAAGCGCTCACCATTTTGTATTTAAAAAGATTTTACTTTGTCGTGGCTCAGCTTCTTTATTCTAGCTACCTTCCTACTGGGCACCTGTGTTTCAACATTTTCAATTTCTGGGCTGGTTTGGATTTATTTGTTTGATACAGAACAGTATATTCATAAAGTAGCAGAAAGTATTCTAAGAACTAAGCCAACATGGAAATGGAGAAAGGATAGTCTGCCAATAGGGATGACTGCAATTGGGGATACAGACAATAATCAAGAGGGGGCTGGAATTTATTGGACAAAACTGGCAAAAAAATTAAGGTACTGGGAGCAAATAATTCAAAAGGAAAGGTAATAGAATGGGAAGACACCAAGAATTTATTTGGACTGCAGGTTAGAGATTGATATCAATCCTTGATAGGGAAAGCAGAGTACAGGCAAAGAAAAAAGAATGGGGGTTCCTAAACAAAAAATCAGCACTGGTAGAGTTTTTAGTAAAATCTAGAGCAGAGGTTGCTATTAACAAAGGAATAATTAGTAGAGTATATAAAATATTGCATGATAACTATAAGAATACACCAGAGGAGGTTAGAAATGGTTGGGAAGAGATACCTGATAAGCAATTCATAAAGAAACAATGGGGGATATAGATATGTCTCCCAAATATGCAACAAAGTCTAGACGATTTAGGATCTTTGCTTGGAAGTGTTTACATAGGTATTTTTATACCCCAAGTAGACTCCACTGAATTTTTCCTCGGATGAATAACACATTTTTGAGGTGTGATAAAGAAAGAAGTAACTGGGAGCATATTTTCTGGGACTGTAATGAGGTGGCAGACTTTAAAGATTACCTGCAGACTGTTCTGTCAGAGATGCTGAGTAAGCAAATTGGTGTAACTAAGGAATTTATTTTTTTGGGCTACGATACAGAATCAGAAATGCCTAGATATAGTAAGGCCTTGCTGAGTCTAATTATGATGGCTGCCAAAAAAGCAGTTACTAGAAAATGGAAATCAAAGTCTAAACCAACTTTTCTAGAAGCAGCAAAGACAGTAACAGAAATAAAACAACTGGAATGGGATCTTTTGAAAAGGGTAGGAGCAAATTACATAGGAAAAAATGGGAAGCATGGGATCAGTATATGCAGAGGAGGAAGGTTTAAAAGAAGGCAGGAACTGACTTTCTTGATTCAGTGACATGCCTCCTCTTTCTTTGACAGCCATGCCTGACTGTCACAGATTCTCTCATGCAATCCATCTCTTGGCTGTATGTTCTCATCTGTTATTGCCTTCTTCCTGTCTTTCCCTAATCATTTTTACCAAATGATCTTTTGCTTTCCTGCATGTGACTAAACCACTGAAGTCTGTTCTCTTCCCCAACTCTCTGTGCAAATGGGGTTACTTTGGCTTAAACCTGGATGTCCTGATGTCTTTGTCTTAGAGTATGCATCTTACTACCTATATCAGACACTTCCATCTCCATCAGCCCAAACTTTCTCAATGTCTCTGCCATGTTTCTGTGCCGTGCAGAAACCCTAGTTGCCCCACCATTTTGTACACCTTATTTTTCAGTTTAACATTACTTTGTCACACACTACCCCTGACATCTTCTGGTAGATGGCTGCAGCATCCTATCCCCCCCCCCCCCAACAGTTACCTGAAGAAATTTTTCAATGTAAATCATTACTTGATACTTTAACTGTACAAGTTATACTGTTCATATCATTTTTACTATGTATTTTGTACAAATCTTTACTTGATACTCTCGTCTGTACAGATTGTGCTATTCTTATGGTTCTTTTACTATGTATTTTGTATAAATTTAGTCCTTGCATCTGAAATCCTATAATTTAACTATTTGTATTGTAGAACTTTTCTCCACAGGCCTCCACTGAAAATGAGTTCTCTATGGTTCAGTTGATTTTCCCAGTAAATAAAATGCAATATAAATAAATAATAAATAATAGTTCCAGTATTTTGCTTCTATGTCAGTTTTCAGCCTCTTAGTCCCTTATTTATTTCATTCAATTTATGTGAATGACTGATGTGAAGTAAAATGTGAAAGATTGTGAGTCTGTTAGATTTGTGTGCAGAATTAGAGAAATGTGCAAGTAGAGGCAGACTGTTAAGATAACTGACTTTATACTTGCTAAATCACTATTGCTGGGATGTAGATACTTGTGAACTCTTGTGGGGGATGTAGATACCATCGAACTGTTGTGCAGAATGCAGGTACCATCAAACTGCTGTGGGGGATGTAGATACCGAACTGGTTTGGGATAGGCAGGCGCCTAAGATCTATTATGGAGATGTATGTACCTGAGATCTGTTGTGGGGGATTTAGGTACCAGTGACCTGTTCTGGGGGATGTAGGTCCCAGTGTTCTGTTGTAGGGGATGAAGGTACCAGTGACCTGTTGCAAGGGATATAAGTACTGACACAGCTGAGGTGATAGCAAGCAGGGTGAGGTAGGTGGTAGAGAGATGCCAGAAGACTGTTGAGTGTAGCCTTCTCAGACATGTCAATTGTACCAAAAGCCAGCACAGTGAGGAAACAGAGGAAAATGTAGCATAGTTGATTAACTCTGGCAATGTATAAGGGAGAAAGTCTTAGACTTAGGGCTGGTAGGAAGATGAAAGGGGTCCTGGAAAGAGAGACCAGCTCAATGCAATGGATGGGCTTCCTCTCAGCCCAGATGGGGCAGCAGTACTTAGTGCTGGATTGGAAACACCTCAAAGATTATACCTTTAAAGAAAGAGATCCTGAAGTCACTTAAAGTAGGGGACCCCTTCGGCTTGGCATGTATCCTTTTCCACAGGTGTGAGACCAATAGCCAGGCAGGCAGCATATTCCACAGGCATGAGACCTTTGCAGCCAGGCAGGTAGTATAGTCCACAGGCATGAGATCCTTGCAGCCAGGCGGGTAGCATATTCCACAGACATAAGACTCCTGCAGCCAGGCGGGTAGCATATTCCACAGGCATGGGACCCCTGCACAGGCAGGTACTAGGCTACTGGCCCAAGGGCCTAAGTAAGCCTAGCCAACAAGGTTCCCTGGCTTACACCACCCAAGAAAGTTAATTTCCTGTGCCCCTGTCGAGCAGAGCCACAGAAGTGATCCCCGGGGTGTATTTCCTATTTCCCATCCACTCATCAAGATTTTTCTTGAAGAGTGCTAATGAGGAACTTTGCTTGACATAGATGAGTAGCTTGTTCTAGAGTATAGGAAGTCTCTAGAACAGGAATCTATCCCTCCAGCATGTTCTGTTTATTGTGGTGACAAGGTTTAGGTCCCTAGAGCATGTAGCTCGGAGGGATTGGGATTTCTTTAGGTGTAGCATGTCCAACAGCTCTGGGTTTAACTTAGCTTTATATGTTAGTCAGAGATCTCCTCAGAGTAGGCGATATGCTACAGAGTAAAGCTGGAGTTTTTTTGAGATGGTCAGTGTAGGGCATCTGTTTGAGGCCAGTAATCCTCTTTGTGAGGTACTTCTGCGGCCTTTCCAGCTGCTGCAGATGTCTTGTGAGGTACATTCCAAACGGGGCGTTGTACTCTATAATGGGTCTAATGAGTGCCAAGTAGAGGGGAACAATGACCTCTTTTTTCCTGGATGAGAACCCTTTTGTGATGAGGTGTGCCACATAGAAGGATCTCTTGACTACTGTGGCAATGTGATTATCAAAGGAGAGACTACTATCCACCTGGGTCCCAAGGTCTCTTATCACACACTCGGTGTTAAGTATTAACCATTTATGTGGTAGTTCATGGGTACAGAGTTTTTACCAAAGGGGATGACAATGCACTTTTTGGCACTGATCTTGAGGCCATGCCTCTGACACCAGGCATCTGTCTCAGTGAGGCCCTTCTGAAGGATGTCTACATAATTTAGGGACTTGACTATGGCTCCTAGTTTGCAGTCATCTGCGAACTTTGTTAGCCAGAGGCCTTCTGTGTTAACCTGTACTTCAGAGAAGTAGATACCAAACAGGAGAGACCTCAGGACTGAACCCTGTGGTACTCCACTTGTCACTGGTTTGAAGTCAGATTTGGAGTCTGCAACCTTTACAGTGTGGGTTCTGTCAGTGAGCCAGTTGGCAACCCATCTTGTAACGTAGGGATTTATACCTAGTTTAGTGAGTTTAGCTATAATTCCAGAATGGGGGATGGTGTTGAAAGCCTTGGCGAGGTCAAGATAGGCTGTGTGAACCACCTTATCCTCGTCTACAGCTTTGGTGACTGCCTCAAAGAAGTCGATCAGGTTCAGAAGGCATGCTCTGCCTTTCACAAACCCGATCTGGGTGGGGTCCAGAGTTTGGAGGCTACCAATGTCTTTGTTTATGAGTTCTCGTAAAACAAAAGAAGGAGCTGAGCGAAAAACCAATGAAGAGCTGGAAGTTATTGAACACAAAATTTAATTAGCGCTTTCAGAGCGGTCAATGCCTCACCTGCTTCAGACAACAGTTCAACTAATTAACAACCATTTTATACAGAATTTAATCTAATTAAGCAATTAGATTAGTCCCATAATCTAAGCTTAAAGAAGAATGCCAGCATGATTTCATCACTCCCCAATGGTGTATATATGTGCAAAAAACCATCAACGGAAAATTAAATAATAAATATATATAACATCTGTTTTTCTGTATAAAACTCTAAGATCCATTAAAACATTTAAAACTGTTAATGCACCTTAAACATCTTATAAAGTTACAATAACATTTTCAGAGACATTAAATTTCCCTAATTATTTAAAATAAAAAGAAAGCAGATTTGAAACCATTAAACCAACTCTAAATAATATATAAACTATACTAAATGTATACCTAGTATAAATAAATGAATAAAACAAGTGCTATCGCAAAATATACACTAGTGACAGCACTCGTTTATTATATGTCATTTCTATATTACTATAGAGTAGTTGTCTAGACACAAATTATTTAAAACTGTCTGGTCATGTCAAGTCATGTATAGAGTTACTAAAAACCAAATATTATAGTTTAATACAATAATAATAAGGTATTAAACCATTTGTAAAAAACACACTGATGCCACACTCATGCGCAAATGCAACATAAACGTGCGGTTGTGCTACTTACTTCTATACCTATATAAAATACATATTAAAAAAAATATTTTAATGTTTACTAAGCTTATCAAATCGGATATACCCTTATTCAGGTTGAAGAATGATAATATCATTGACGTAATTTATTATTTTAAACCATTCATAAATAGTTATTATTAAAAAATATAAAATATAAATATGTATGTAATTTTTAAAATTAACTTGAGGAAGCTCAGCATTAAGCTGAGCGAAAGCGCTTGTTATATCGTTTTGTCCATTTGATGTGAATAAAGATCTTAACTTGGATTATCTTCGCTCTACTTTCATTTTTTGGCTAGCAGGTCACTGCACTTGGACTAGTTGGGTTTGCCACTCTGCCTGGATTTTTGTGTTTCTCTGTCACGCTTCGGATTTTTTCAAATATGTATGTATATATAGTAAAAAAAGATAAGTAAAAAAAAAAATAAATAAAAAAAAAAAAATATATATATATATATATATGTGTGTGTAAATAAAAAATATATATATATGTAACATAACTGCCTAACTACCATAAAATTCCTAATCATAATGACAGGAAAAATAGATGACTGGCATTAACCTCTTTATAGTATACACATAAGGTATTGCGCTAGCTGATGACTATCCTAAACTCAGGTGTATTAAATTGAATATTAATATTTATATTCTAACAACAAAATATAATGTTTACCTTCTTAGGGCCAATAATTTCAATATACTCTTAACAGACGCATATTCATTGAGGCCTGGAAAAATATGTACCATAGTTCTTATTTGCCACATAATTTCATCCATTTCTAAAAGTAATTGCCAAGGTATGTGTTCCATGATGATATATTCCATGGCCTTGCAGACCAGGCTCGTCAGGCTAATAGGGCGATAGTTCCCAGGATCAGTGGTGGCTCCCCCTTTGTGGCGCGGGATAACTGTTGCTGTGCGCCATTCAGTGGGCACAAAGCCTGACATGAGACTATGACTGAACATGGTACTTAGGTGGGGAGCCAATTTGTTCTGAAGTTCGTGTAAAACCCAGTCTGGGATGTTGTCCGGTCCCATGGATGCTGTGTTTTTGGTTTTAGAGAGTGCAGCTTTTACCTGCATAGATGAGATTACAGGGATTCAGCATTCTTCCTGTATAGATATGGGCCCTTTAGGGGGTGAGAGGGGGGTAAAGTTAGCACTGAACCTATCTGCCAGGATGTTGGCAATATCAGTTGGTTCTGTAATTTTCATGCTGTTGTGCTGTAACTCAGAGCAGATCTAGGTGTTTCCATTGAGATTCTTGACATAGCTATAGAATGCTTTGTGACTGCCCTTAGAATCAGTGGCAATTTTGTTTTTGTAGCTGGCTTTGGAGGATCTTATAAGGGATGTCAGCTTCTTACTGAGGCTGACCAAGGAGCTCCTCCACTCATGGGATTTTACTCTCTTTTGCAACAGTTTCTTCCTTCTGTTATAGAGTTTGTTTATGGCAGGGGACCACCAGACTGGCTTCCTTTTTTTGGAGGATAGGGTCTTGGTTTTGTTTGGGATAACATGATCCATGCAGTCATGTAAGTGCTTATAGAGTGCATTTGTGTAGGATTCAGCAGTCGTAACTGTGTTGTCCATCTGCATGGGTGTCATGAAGTTCGCCACTTCTGGCTTAAGAAGCATGAAGTTGGCTTTGGAGAAATCTTTTACCGTGGTTTCCTTAATGGTGGGTGGGGGCGGGATGTGGATATCTAGGGTGATTAGCTTATGGTTGGATATGACCAACGAGGAGCTGATTTCAGGTGTGGAACACCAGTCACTCATGTTGGTAATGACTAGGTCTAGGATATTGTTTACCCTGGTGGGGGTGTGGATAAGTTGATCCAGGGCACTGGAATTTATGAATTCCAGAAAGTGTTGACCGAAGCAGTTGGTACATGAGTAGTTTTCCCCAGTTAATGGTGGGGGTAGTTGAAATCGCCATTATTAGGACATTTGGTTTAACCCTAATATTTTCCAGTATATCAAGAAAATAGGAGTGGGAATCCTGGGGGATGGTGGGGGATCTGTAGCAAGCTATAATTTGGATTGCAGTTTTGCCCAGAGTTAGTTGCACTTGGATAACCTCAGATGCATTATGCTGCAGCCAGGCATGTTGTATATTCCACAGGCATTGCACCCCTGCAGTCAGGCAAATAGCATATTCGACAGGTATGGACACACATAAGAAAAGGCACAACTGCCAGAGTTCTCACCTCCAGAACAGCCAGCAACTTTAGGAAGGCTGATTGGAGGATACAGTACGGCCAGTACCATACAAGAAGATTAGGAAGATTGGGGGGGGGGGGGGTGACCCAAGCCATGCAGGTCTAAGCAGACCATGAACAGTACCTTATTCATTATCCTCTGCCCAGCTGTTAGCCAGTGTAACTCATGCCAGAATTATGTAATTATATTGGTTCTTTGGTACCCCCATTAATAACTAGACTGTAGAGGTTTGAATAAACTGCAGCTAGCAGCCCAGGGTGTAATGTGTTGCATTGGTAAATCAAAAGGAAACCAAGACATGTAACACTATGGAAAGGTCTGCAGGTGAAATAAGGTGCTTAATTAGGATGATATTCCTGAGGAAATGGGTGGATTTGTTATCATCTGAAACCTGCCCAGATTTTGCACAAATTCCATCTGATTCCATCAGCAGGTAATCCTTGGAAGCAAGCAAACCTTCAATGTGGCATGTACAGCCATGTGATCCTCTCTGAAGTATGGCATGTTTAGCCATGTGATCCTCTTTGAGGTACTGAGCTTCAGATGATTGACAACTGTCCATGTCTGGATAAGTCTGGCTAAATTCCAGGTCACCAGGTAGCTAATTAACATCAGACGTACATTCCTCATGGAAACAGTGCTGACCTCTCCTACTAATAATGTTGCCACGATGGAAGCATGTATACAGTTAAAATAGGCCCATTTAAGAGCAGGAGAAACAAAACTGGCAGACTCTAAACGCCAAATATTTATTATACAAACAATGCTTTCAGGACCATTTCCTTCATCAGTGTAAATTCAAATTATGTATTAACTGACACATTTAAATATTAAATTCAGACAACACAAACTCCCAGTAAGATTCCACAATTAATTATCTAATTCTTAATATTTAAAGAGACACAAAAGTCTCCATGAAAATACTGAAGTAAACAGTGCAATATAAAATCATATATATATATATATATATATATATATATATATATATATAAAACTCCATTAAATATAAAGTGCATCCAAATCCTCCTCATATCATCTCAACATTTATTTAAAATTAACTGTGCACTAACTGAAATGTTCAAACTCAGCTTATAGTCAACTTCCTATTTTTTCACATATGTTAGCATCATTTGCTTCAGTGGTGTGTGGCCCATTTAAGAGAAACACACGTAGGAACATAGGAAGTAGAAGTTCTGATCCCAACCACTTTCCTGCAGGAAAAGTAGGAGGCAAATCATTGCAGGATCATGTGCAAGTTACCCCAGCAGGTATGTAAATGGTCCAAACTGACTCCATAGCCCACAGTACAATGCAAGAGTCAGGGTAGCAGGTGAGATGCTGCCTCCGTTTCTCCTCTTTTATCTGATATTCTTAGTGATTTGCCAGACCTGACAGTGCATCATCTGCTGTTCTCCAAAAATTATCACAAGTCTAAGTTAGGAGCAATATTACTGTCTTTCAGCGAGCTACAGACCAGATGATTACAAGTCAGGAGTTATGGCAGAGTGTCTGTCAAGCTTTATTAAGGGATGCAGTCCAAATTTGGTTAGGGTTTTTTTTGTCATAGTGGGACATAACCCACTGAATGAGGACTTGGCTGATTTGATGTTAGCCTCCTGAGCTGACATAGAGCTCTCTGGTTATATCCTATACTGTTCCTAAGTTCTAAGACTGTGTGTGTCTTAGGACAATGGTTATGATATTAGACTGTATCAAAAAGAGTTCAACTTTAAAGATTATTCAGCAAATGCAGGGATCTGGGATGGATGGAAGGTGTTACATTTCCTAAAGTAGCTTGTATAATAAGATAGAAGAGAAAAGACTATTTACCCCCCCCCCCCGGGGGTATAGCTGAACTTGGAATAACACAATTTTTGATGCAGACGTAAATTGTGGTTATGGCCGTCTAATGCTCAAATATGCTTATGAATCAAATACTGATGTTTCTAATGAATAAACTGGGGTGCTTTGCTGCTTGAAAGCTTATAATGTGAAAGCTTAATGTTAATGTAACTTACTGTTTTCAGTTAAATGTATCTTAACTGTCTATATAGAGTTAAAATGTAATTTACATATTTAATTCCTTTCTATCACTAGATGGCAGCAATAGAATGTACAGTTACCTTACTACTGGCTAGTGTAGGCAGCAGTTCTTGGAACAAGTGCAATTTACTAGCTGGGAGTAAGATTATCTCTATTTATATAGTTCTCAACTGTGCTTTATATATTTTGTCTCATTATTAGGCATTGATTAAAGATATGTATCCCCATATTATCTGTAGCAGATTATTTTAAGTTGTGGTAAAAATCATAGTTAAAAATAGTTTGGGTGGGTGAGCCAGAGCTGGCTTGAACCTGACAGCATGCTGCACTTGGGCTCGTGTTCAGGCAGGTTAAGGAGCTGGGAATGAACTGAGCCAATATTTTTTTTCTCCTCCTCTTTTTTACTTCTTCTTCTTATCTCAGTGCGACTGGACTTGCATGCTACATGTTCTTTCTGTTAGGTCCAGACTCGCTAAATAGGCACTGTTGCTGGCTGAGACTTCAGTTAGTGGCATTACCAGTGATATTGTAGAAAGCTGGGACATTTGAATGAGAAAGGTGGTGATCTGTATTAGATGTTCACTTAGAGCTATTTTTTTTTTAAGGTATGTGGTTTGCTTCAGTTTCATATTTGCCTGCAGATAACTGGCAGTTTGGGGTAGTATGTCTGTGTGGCCACCCTGTATAATATATTAAGGAACAGGAGATTAAGGGTGGGACAGCTGGAGTCAATTTTCTTTACGGACTTAATGCACTTTTCAAATGTGTAGTGAGCTTCTCACCTGAAGCTGGTGTAAGTGCTACACATTTTACCTTTAAGAGGCAGAGGTAGCATTTTGCATTTTGGAAAATGAAGCTTGAGAGCCATGCAGGTAACAGATGAATGACTTTTAAGGTAACTGTTATAGCGACTAGGGCTGTGAATGGTAGTAAATGATAACAAAGGAAAGTATGGCATGGTGGCCATTATTTTATTGTGATGGAGGGGGGGAGAAGGAGACAATGTTTGTGAAAGCAAAAGGTAGTAAAATGACCATTGATATGGTCTGCTGTGGGAGGGACGCATCCATATGTGCATGAAAACAACCTTTAACTGTGGCCACTGTTTCAACCATACTTGTCAACTGTCCCTGACTTTTGAGGATGACCCAGCTTTTTTTACCTTATATTTTTGATCTATTCCTCCTGAAAACTTTTGCTTTCTGGTAAATTGTTGAGAATTGCAGTTACTAATGGCAGCTATTTGTGTTTTAGGCTTCTCCATTGCATTCATGTTATTCTAACAGCTTTTTTAATTATGTAAAAGCAGTTTTAAACTCTGTCGCTGATTACTGCGTTTCATGTTCTTTACAAGATAGCAGAAATGTTTACATGAAGCAGTAATCTTTTTTGGGAGGATGCAGAGAGGGGCTTTGTGGGGAAACAACTGATCATCAAGCTGGTTTCTTGGAAGGGCAAGTAGTGTGTGTGTGTGTGTGTATATAGATATATTTATTTATTGACATTTGATTACTGGGAAAGTCTGACTGGGTAGAAGCCCGTTTTCAGCAGAGGCTCAGGAGAAAAGCTCCAAATTATTATAAATCATGTTAAGAATAATAATTTTACAATCTTCAAAAATAAATTAAAAACATCTGCAGTTTAAACAATTGCAACAGATTAGACATAATATAAAAACATTGGTTAATCTATACAAGGTATATAACAATCATTTAATATTTAGAGAAATTTTAGACAGTTTGCAGAGAAATTAAGTTGGTCTAATAGAAATAAGAATTACCATATGAAGTGAGGGAAAACAGGCTTATGGTATATTTAGAGAGAAAGTCAGAGAAAAGAATTAGATAGCAGTAAGAAAGTAAGTGAAGAAGGGAGAGTAAGGCGGTGTAATGAATGAAAAGGTACTTGCTCACATTTAGGGGTATAGCGTATCATCGTTTTGAGCAAGGACAGAGCCAGATTTTAGCTAGGAAGTCTTGCAGAATGGTTTGAGTGGTTTTGAAAGATGGAAGGGAGGAAAGCAGTTCCAGGGCTTAGTAACCTTGTATGAGTACAGGCAATGTCCAGCAGATCTGACAGGTTTGTAGACAAAAAGGGGTTTTTGGTCACTGGATCCCAATGACTGACTGGGAATATAGTTGTGTATAACGTTATTTAGAGCCGGACAGGCAGACGGATGCTGGATAATTTTATAGGAGGTAAGAAGATGTTAGTTGATGTGGAAGTTCTAACCAATTTAGGCTTTTTAGTGCTATATAGTGGTGGGTTCTGAAACAGGGATGTGCTGTCAATTTACCAACTTTGTTATAGCATTCATTGTTCAAATTTTAATTTTTGTAAAGCCTGGTTGTTAGTAAGGATGGGAGCGCCATAAAGAAGTGTGGGGAAGAGATAAGTTTTAGTTGCATCAGGGAGAGAGTTTTTCGCTCTGTAAAGAAGCCCTAGTTTTTGGTGAGTTTTTCTTATATATAATTCTTATATAATTATATAATTCTTATATAATTTTGTATATGCAAGTCGAATGTAAGATTCTCCTCCACTATCACCCTTAACAGTTTGCTATGAGAAGTGGCTACTGTAGTTGCATTATCAAGAGACATGACTTAAAATGTTGTTTTTTCATGAGGGATTTGGGGAAAATAGTAGCACATGTTTGGTCTGTAGATATACATGTGCACACATATGGGTTCCTATCAGCTGATCGACTTTTCAGAAACTTGAACTCCATATGGTCAAGACCACAGGAATGAGTTTTTTAAAACTCAAAGCTTTTGAATGCAGATCACGGTACAGTGACGATCAGGAAATTTACCCTTTTCCTCACTGTAGTGCTATCTCAGAGTTGGTATATATAATTTGCAGGGGGTGGAGGGCACAGCCCTCACATGGGGTGCAGGGGCTGCCCCCAGCAAAAACATAAAAAGGTAGATTTATGTGCTTTTTTTTAATGTTCAAGTTTTCAGAAACTCAGTCATAGGGTCTCTAATATTTTTTTCCGAGTTTCTGAAAAGTCTATCATCTGACATAGAACCATACAAATGATATATATATATATATATATGATATGTGATGATTAGTGATCAGCAGTATGGTTTCATGCCGGGAAAGAGCACTACAGACGCAATGTTTGCTCTGAGAGTGTTGATGGAGAAGTACAGAGAAGGTCAGAAGGAGTTGCATTGTGTTTTTGTAGACTTAGAGAAAGCATATGACAGGGTGCCTAGAGAGGAGTTGTGGTATTGCATGAGGAAGTTGGGAGTGTCAGAGAAGTATGTAAGAGTGGCACAGGATATGTACGAGGGTAGTGTGACAGTGGTGAGATCTGTGGTGGGAGTGACGAATGCGTTTAAGGTGGAGGTGGGATTACTTCAAGGATCAGCTCTGAGCCCTTTCTTATTTGCAATGGTGATGGACAGGTTCACAGACGAGATCAGACTGGAGTCCCCGTGGACTATGATGTTTGCAGATGACATTGTGATCTGTAGTGAGAGTAGGGAACAGGTGGAGGAGACCCTGGAGAGATGGAGATATGCTCTAGAGAGAACAGGAATGAAGGTCAGCAGGACTAAGACAGAATGTGTATGTGTGAATGAGAGGGAGGATAGAGGAATGGTGAGGATGCAAGGAGTAGAGGTGGCGAAGGTGGATGAGTTTAAATACTTGGTATTAACAGTTCAGAGTAATGGCTAGTGTGGAAGAGAGGTGAAGAAGAGAGTACAGGCAGGATGGAATGGGTGGAGATGAGTGTCAGGAGTAATTTGTGACAGACGAGTACCAGTAAGAGTGAAAGGGAAGGTCTACAAGAGGGTAGTGAGCCCAGCTATGTTATATGGGTTGGAGACAGTGGCATTGACAAAAAGGCAGGAGTTAGAGCTGGATGTGGCAGAGTTAAAGATGTTAAGATTTGCACTGGGTGTGACGAGGGTGGACAGGATTAGGAATAAGTATATTAGAGGGTCAGCCCAGGTTGGAAGGTTTGGAGACAAAGCCAGAGAGGCAAGATTACGTTGCTTTGGACATGTGCTGAGGAGGGATGCTGAATATATTGGGAAAAAGATGCTAAGGATGAAGCTACCAGGTAAGAGGAAAAGAGGAAGGCCTAAGATAAGGTTTATGGATGTGTTATGAGAGGACATGCAGGTGGTTGGTGTGACAGAGCAAGATGCAGAGGACAGGAAGAAATGGAAACAGATGATCCGCTGTGGCGATCCCTAACGGGAACAGCCGAAAGAAGATATATATATGTGTGTTTATATAATATGTGCAAGTTTTATTATGTGGGTGCATGCTCGTACAGGGTTTGGACTCATGTGCCTCTCTTTTGCTCTCCTCCTCCTTATCAGCACTGGCTCAGCTGTTAAGAGCCAACCCTTGGCTTAGCTTAGCTCTGGCACAGCTCTTTCTCCAACATTTCAGGCTTGCCTACCTCTAAAAAATAAGAAGCAGAGCCATCCATGCATTATACTAGGCCACAGGGCAGCGTAAACAGCAAAACAGTACAGTACAAGAACTGACCTGCAGCAATACCGAACAGAACACAAGTCATACTGAATCTGTTACACTAGACCTCAGCAAAGCACAGAAACTGAGCCCTGCAGTGGTACAGAACAGACTACAACCCATACTGAATCTGTTACACTAGGTCACACCAAATCAGAGAAACTTAGCCCTACAGCAGTACAGAACATAAGTCATACCAAATCTGTTACACTAGGCCACAGCAAAGCATAGAAACTGAGCCCTGCAGCATTACTGATCAAGAACCCAGGCCATATTAAAGCTGTTACACCAGGCCACAGCAAAGCATAAAAACTGACTTTGCAGCAGATGCTACAGCATACCAGATCCGTAAAGCAGATGTTATGCTAAATTAATATAGAACCAGAACCATTTAGCAGCTGATGTTGTTGGCCACAAAGCATTAATTAACTGAGCCATGTGACATCTGTTTTTTTAGGTCATAGCACAATACAGAAGCTAAAGCATACCTCGACTCTTTGTGCTGGAGTACGTTAAGTCATGGTAAATAAACCATCAACAGCCGTTTTATACAATCAGAATACAAATGCTAGGAGGCCCACTACAGTAAGTTGTACTGGGCTGTAGTACCAAACCACATGTCTTTGTTACACGAGAAGATGAGTCTCTCTGCAGCTGAGCAACATTACATTACAGACCTCATGCTGCATTACAGCTATTATAAAAAGCCAACACCTCAAAGACTAAAGCAGCCACAGTTCTTATTTATAGGACATCTACTAACAAGACAGGTAGACTGATCTTGTAATGACTTTTTTAAAGTCTTTTTTTTCTTAGGTTATTCAATGACTTCCAAACAAACAGCTGACTTCATAGACCATTGACATACTATAAGTGGCATTCAGCAGAAAGATGACTCATTCTAGGAGACTGATAGGCTCATAACTGATATGCACGTGCACTGGTAGGCTTTGCAAAATAATTGAGGTTGTGTCAATATCTGAATAGGGATAATTGTTCAGAATGTTGGATCCTGGCTATCTTAGTAAAACTTAAAAACAAAAATAAAGAACATCCTCTTTCCTGTGCAAACATCCGCCTAGTTAAGGGTGTAAGCAGATCTTTATTCAATGATGGACGAGGCGGGTTCTGAGAGTTTTCATCTTTGTGCAGTGGCACTATGTAAGATTTTTTTCCATAGTGCAGGTACACAATTCTTTTTGTGAAGCAGTTTATTAGAGTAGATACAGAATATGTTATGGTGTCTGCTGTAATGCTGATGTATTATGCAGGCAAGTTATCAGCAGCTAAAGTGGTAGGCTTTAGTTGGTGGAGAAGCCTTCTAAGGATAGACGCGGTTATGGAATTGAAAGAGAAAGTTTCAATGATGTTGGATGTATATTTGGACTGATGTATTTTATGAGCAACTGTCCCTTATGAAGTAATTTTTGAATTTTATCCGCTTTAGAGTCAATAGAAGGTGTTGATTGGTTGCGACAATGTTGCAGTAGGTGATTTGTTAAGGACCAGAAGAGTATGGGGTTATTCTAACTGAGGTTTTGAAGGTTTGTGTAGTTTAATTTTTTTGTCCTGTTTTCTCGCGTTTAGTGATTTTTTGAGGTGTTAAAACGTTATAGGTTTTGTTCAGTTCTAGCCTTTCTCTGGGTTTTCCTTGCTTTATCTCTTTGCATCAAGAGCTTTTTTTCTGTTTAGATAGCTAGGGAGCAGGTTTACTATGACCCATTGTGCTCTGCTTAGGTAAGTTTCATTCAGCGTGTTTAGGAAGGAAGTATTAAGCAGTTCATCTGAAGGATGACGTGTAATGAGCTCCACTCTAGTTGTTTTAGGTTCGATATGAAAGTGCTTTGGTTGAAAGTAGTTTATGTACTTGCTTCAGAAATGCTTTTTGTGTATGCATACTTTATCTTTAATAACAAAATTGGGTATGCAGTCGATTACAGTGTTAAGGAGACAACTGCTGGAAATAACTATGTATGGGGTATTTATAATGATCCTCCGGTCTATGGTAATAATGATTTAGGTGTTTTTACTATATCAGGATAGAGTGGAGATGAACTGGAAGAGGTCAAAAAGTTTTATGGAGTTGTTTGAGAATTCATCATGAAATGTTAACCTGTCAGTGTTAAAAAATCTCCTAATATAATGGTTTCTTGAGAGATTTTTGATGTGATCCATCAGAAGAACTCTTCAGTAGTTGCAATTTATGTAGATGACTGTTATGCAGATGTTTTGTAGTTAAATCTGAGTGAGGTGATAAGATTTTCTGCATTACTGGTTTGGAGAGCAGTAGGATGGAGAAAGAGAGTTCCAATTCATTTCGATGTTTTATTGTAACACTGGCTTTTTTCTTATTTATCTAGTCCGAGTATATTGTAACCTGGTAGTAGAATTTCTTCACCTTTTATATCTTAGTTTTCTCCAGGATTCCATTACTACAACAATGTTAATGGAAGTGATGGGCTGTCCAAGTTTGGAATTCTGTTATCTTACTGTGTATGCTGTGGAGATTTATATACTTGGATCTGGATGCCGGCTGATTTTGTTTTGATGGGAGATTTGCTGAGGAGAGGATATTAGTGGTTTAAAGACTGTTATGTGTACTGTGAGGTGGATAAAGGTTTGGATGGATGCCTCCACATACCTACTGTGTACCGGAAGTAAGAGTATGGAAAATGTACTTTTTGCTTATTGTTATACAAAAATCTGTGTACAATGGCTAAGTCAGAGGTGGTGTACCTGTGTTGAAATGTCTTGAGTGCCCTAGTTACATGTTGTCTTAGCTTCTGAGAGGGAGCCTGGAGAGTGGAGCATCTGCATGTCTCACTATGGAGTGACCAAAGAGTAGGACATTTCTTTGTACTTCATCTGACCCACAATGCCTTAAGGCTCAGGAATGTGCTAGTATGGTGAACCCATTGAGTATTATTTGTGATGAGTGTTATCTGTGAGGTGTCATTGTACTGCTGAGGAATTTAAGGGACAAGCCTTCACCTCTGAGTCTGTACCTCAGCATAAGTAAATGAGTGGCATTCTGGTGCACGGTGGGTGTGGGCACTGACAACCTTGTGGATGCTCATGTACCAAGCTCTAATAGGCTAGGAATATTAAATAAGGTGATATTCTGCAACCACTTGATCTCAGACTGAAGTGTGCAAATGTTAGACTAAGTATTTTTATTTTTTATTTTACATTTGTTAACCGGGGTTGTCTGACTGAGCCGAAAAGGCCCTTTTTCAGCAGAGGCCCGGGGAGAAAAGCTCCACATAGAAAAATTACAGATACATTAATTATTTATACATGATCAGTATACACACAAATTACAAAATATATGTTTTTACAGTGGTATGCAGCACAACAGTTACAGTAGAGAGAACAAACAAAGAATATTAATTTAAAATAAAAGTAATTAATAGATTTGTGGTGTACAGCTGAAACTTGGAACATAGGTAAAACACATACATAGTACACAGGTACAGTACATACACTGTAGATTAGTCAGTGTTTGTGAGTAAGATTGAAAACTATTATCAAGTACTATAGGCTTAATATGTATACCTTATCCGCTTTCACTAGCCTGGGGAGCAATCATGGCACTGCCAACTTTGCTTGAGATGTTGCCTGATGAGGTCTTTAAAGGAGGCTTTGGATGATGTGTTTTGAATGCTAGTGGGGACAGAGTTCCATTTTTAGCCACTGAACTACTATACAGTGCATCTCCAAAGCTATTGTAGCTGTTGGTGACCTCTAGTAGTAGTTTGCTTGATGATCTAAGAGGCCTTTTGGCTGAGTGATGTTGTACTAGGTTTTTGAGGGCAGGACACTTATTGGGGAGGTAACAGATCAAATGACAGAGGCAGAGCTGATTGTAGGTTAGGAGGGTAGGCAGTTCAAGCCAGTGGAGCTCTCTCAAAGCAGTACAGTGATGAGTTCTATATGAGTAATTTGCAGCAAAGCGGGGAATTCTGTTATAGCAGGCTTCCATTTTGCTTAGTTCAGTTTTCTTGAGATTAGTCAGAATGGGAGATGCATAGAGTAGGGTGGATAGAAGTTGGGAGCAAGCAATGGCTGATCTTGTGTTGTTGGTAAGAAATGGTTTGATACGGTAGAGTGATCCCAGTTTGGCATGTACATTTTTAACAGTTAAGTTGAGATGACCTACAGGTAGGAGTCTATGTTTATTCCCAATAGCTTAGCCTGTGCCACTGGAGCGACTGGAGTAGCATTTGTGGAGTAGATAGTGAATTGACTGTTATCAGTGTTTTAGTTAGAACTGGTAATAATCATAAGCTGAGTTTTCTTTGGACTGAGGATAAGTTGGGCTTTGGTAAGGTAGTCTTCAACGTCAGTGAATGCTAGTTAAGTTGTTTGCAGGAGGGTAGGAATGTTTTGTGCATCACAGATTAAGGTAGTGTCATTTGCATACTGAATGATAGATGCATGCTGTGTGGAGGTATGGAGGTCATTTGTGAAGATTATGAATAGTAGTGGTCCTAAGATAGAACCCTGTGGGACTCCTATAGTTATGGGCAGCTGATGAGAGAGAGAATTTTCCCGTTTCACAGCTTGGTACCTGTCAGTTAAGTAGCTTTAGAACCAGAAAAGAGTGGAATTTGATAGGTGATATTGGTTTAGTTTGTTTAGCAGGATTTGGTGCGAGACTGTGTGAAATGCTTTGGACATATCCAAAAAAAGAGTTGACACCTGCAGGCCTTCATTTATGAGATGGTTTACTGTGTCTGTGAAGCAGAGGAGGGCTGTAGTGGTACTATGGGCAGGTCTGAAACCATGCTGAGTAGGTGACAGGATGTTTCTGTCTAGGAGATATTTTAGCATATGGGTATGGTGCATTTTTCTGGGATTTTGGCCAGGGTGGGGAGAGTAAAGCAATGGGTCTGTAGTTATTAAGTTCAGTGGAGGTCCCGCCTTTATGTATGGGTGTAACATAGGATATTTTCCAGAGTTTGGGCACATAGTTTTCAACAATTGATCTGTTTATGAGAGTGGAGATTGGGATAGCAATAGCATCTGCTGTGAGTTTCAAGAAATAGCTGGGGAGTAGGTCGGCTGCTGTTGATGAGGTTTTTAGTTTGGAGAGCATGCTTTTGATTGAAGTGGTGGAAACTGTTTTGAGGGTAAAGCTTGTATTAGTGTTGTTTGTGTTGGGGGGGATAGTGAGAAAGGAACTGTCCTGTGATACTAAGGATAGAATTGAGTTCACAAAGTGGGAGTTGAATTGTGTTTCAATGGGAACTTTAGTGTTAGGTGTGGTTGGTTTGGGGGTAACCTTTTGGGTGGGTTTTAGTAGCTGGTTTACATTTTTCCAAAATGTTTGGGGGTTGTGTTGGTATTTAGTTTGTAATGTCGTGTAGTAGGAATTTGTGTCCAGCCTAAAGCATTTTTTTGCATGATTGTACAGTTCTTGGTACTTAGGCTTTGTGTTTCTTTGTTTTTTTTATAGTAAAGCCAGGGAGTGTCTCTGGACTTGAGGATTTGTTTGGTTTCTTTACTGAGCCAGGGGTTTGTAGAGGTTCCAACCTTGATTTTGCGCAATGGAGCGACAGTGTCTAGGTGTTGTAGAAATGTTTTGTTGAAATATGCTACAGCCTGGTCAAGTGGGAGGGTTTTTTAGGGGGGTCCAGTCACAGTTACAGAGTAAAGTATTGAGAACCTCAGGAGATAATTTTTTTGTGTTTTTAGTGGATATATAGTTAGTGGTTTTGCATATGCTTGTTCTACTACGTATAAGGTATATTATGTTGTGGTCATTTAAGGTGTCTGGGAGACTGCCTGCGTGGGGGTATAATGTGGGGTTGTTAGTTAGGACCCAGTCAAGGGTGGATTCCCTTTTAGACGTTTTATCACATCTAGTTGGAATTTGGACTAGCTGCTGGTAGCCATGGAAATGTATTAGATTACTTGGTGGTTCTGAGATGCAGGTGAACCAATCTAGGTTGAAATCCCCCAGAATAAGGGTTTCTTGTGATTATGTGGAAGAACACCTGGATAAGAAGTCTTCAGGGCTAGCAGGTGTATTACCAGGTGGAATATAGATCACAATTGTGGTGATGACCTTTTTAGGCTGAAGTTGATTGATAAGTATGCCCCAATTATTGGGGGAGGGGTAGGAGTTTGGTAACTGACGTACAGTTAAGTTGGACTTATACAGTAAGGCAGTTCCACCCCCTTTACAAAGTGGTCTGTCTTGTCTAATGGTATTGTAGCCGGTAGGGAGAACTTCTGAGTTAGCTATGTTTTTATTTAGCCAGGTTTCTGTTAAAGCAACTATGTCTGGGGAGTAGTGTGCTACTGTGGCTTGGAGTTCAGGTATTTTATTACTGATACTTCTAATATTAATATTTAGCATTAAAAGATGGTTGGTTTTGCTGCTGTTGATTTTCCCAGGGATGAAGATAGTGGGGGTGTTATGTTCTGACATTTGTGTTGGAGCAGTTTGTGTTGGACAAGATGGACTTGGCCCTGGGTTGGGGTGGATATCTCCACTTATGGTGAGCCTGGTGTTAAAATGGTGATACAAATGTTGGAGTTTGGTGATGAGTGTGAGAAAGTATTGTGTTTTTTGGAGTAGGAATGACAGCATATGTGTTTAGTTCTGAATTGGTCTGTTATGTAGTTCTTGAACAATTGTGGGCAGATATTATTATAATGTGCGGTGTCTGTATATGAGAGTGCATAATGTATTGTTGTGCTACTAAACTTGGGGATATTGCCGGAGTGATAACTTGTGGTGTTATAAAGAATTATGAGAAGACAGACTAGACTTAGTTGTGTGATAGTTATGGTTATAAAGTTTAAGTTGATTCTAGGTGGGGGTCTGAATAGGAATTATAGGGTTGCACTATATGTAGATGGGTAAGTAGTGTGGGTGATGTAAAAAATGCCTAGTGGGAATGAGTGTGGTTGGGAGTATTTTGTGGTGGAGCAAGTTGGTGTGGTATAATGTGATCTGACTTGAGCTGTGATTGGTGGAGGTGATGTGAGGGTGAGCTGTGGGTGTGGCTGTGATTACTATAAATGTAGAGGTAGTGGGGTTGGGAGGGAATAGGGGGCAGGGGAGCTGAGAGAGGCTGAGCGTTAGCGAGGGCGAACAGAGTGGGGCAGAGCCCACCAAGACAAGAGTCAAAAGTATTACTTTACAAATCTGAACACTTTAAACAGATTCCTGAGGTCTAATGGCTTAATGAGACAAAGATAGGTTAAAGGAAGTAATGAGATAGGAGGGTGTAGCAGATACAAATCTGAGGATAGTGTGGATAAAGCAGGAGAATAGATGCTACTGCTACAGTTTGAGAGTGCTTCAACAGTTACCACATCACAGTGAGATAACTTAGTTTGGAAACAGGTTAATAAAATCATGCACAATACATTTATCAGCCAATTATCCTGTGCATACAAGAAAAAGGAAAATGAACACTTAACAGCACAGCTGAATCAGTAGCAGAGACAACTGTAGTGCTAAACCAGTAAATACTGTTTCTAACTCCAACACTAAGTCAATTAGATTTACATTACAGTTATAACAGCAGTTTTAGTACATCATAGTAGCATAGAGACAACATAGCTGCAGTGGTAGTGTCAGTAAAACACAATTGCTGAATGACAGAATCAACCAGTTAAATAAACAAATAAGCAGATCAGTAGTCAAGAATCAGAAAAATGAATACTAGTTGTATAGATCCAAATATAGCAAAATGTAAGTATTACTTTACAAATCTGAACACTTTAAACAAATTCCTGAGGTCTAATGGCTTACCAGCACGCAGAATGCAATTGCTGAAGAGCACTTGTGTCCTGGTGGGAGACTAGAAATTTAAAGATAGAAAATATTCCTGAGTTGACCACCACAGAGCTAGAAGATAGTGTTGAAACCTTAATGTTGAAAATGTAAACATAAAACTTCATTTAAAACAAAAGGGTAAAAAAGAAGAAAAGTGCTTTCAACCTATTCAGGCCTTCTTCAGTTCAGTAAACCCTTTAGGTTTGTGCTGAATGTTTTAAACATCTATGTACCTATCAGGAACATTCATTCTGGACACGCCTTCAGTAGCTTCAATTCATTAAACACTTAAAGAGCAAGCCTTCCTCAGATAATCAACTAATGGATATATGCCTATTTTTAACACAGGTTTAAGGGGGACTACAGCATTTAACCCTGGATACTTGTGTGCTCTAAGGTTAGTGATCCATTTTATTTCTCGGGTTTCTCTTAGATTCTTCACATCTCCTCCTCTGGGACTTGGTATAATTATGAACCACAGCAAATGTTCTCATAAGACTGTTACACCAAAAAATAGCAGTTCTAGTCGCCAAGGATGTATCCTTGGCGACTAGGACTTGGTATAATTATATCCACAGCTTGGAAGTAGAAAGAATGTGTACAAAAACATTTCACATGGTTGGTCAAACTATTTTGAACTTCTTTATGTAAAATATCTCTAAGGTGCCTTAAAATACGGTCCTTGAAACGTTGGTCCATTTTCCCTATATAAAATGCTGTACACTGTTTACAGGTCGCTAAGTATACTAGATGTTTGGTGTTACATGTGGCAGATACATTGAAATTATATTCTTTGCCATTTACTGGATGCCTAAATCCTGGAACAGGATTAATATGTGGGCATGCTTTGCATCTCCCACATTTTCTCATTCCTGTGGGTTCAGGGAATCTTTTATGATGACCATCTTTATGGCAAAGTAACTGTTTCAAGTTCTTTTTATTATTATAAATGACTCTTGGTTTTTCTCCCACTAATGCTTTAAGCTTCTCATCTTCCAGGAGTATCGGACAATATTTATTAATAATTTCACAAATTTGCTGATTATCTGAGCTGTAGGTGAGCAAACAATTAATATTCTGCCCTTGCTGGTTCTCCTGGGGTTTAGCTTTGTGTTCATCATCAGATGCTGTTAAATAATAGGGACAACATTTAGTCTTTCTGAAGGTGTTATGATCTATTGGTTTATTCAGATCTGATTCTTTATAGCATCTCTTTCTAAGATGTCCTTTGAGCAATTCACATTCCTCTTTAAATACATCTTCCTCAGTGCATAACCTAGATAGGCGCATCCTTTGATTTTCCATTATATTCTTGTAGATATGACTGGGGTGCATACTATGGCAATATAAATAATAATTGCTACGCCAAGTTTCCTTGCGATGTACTCCTGTTCTGAGACCTTGCGTGACGTCATAGCTAATTTTAACATCCAAAAAGTCAATCTCTTTATCTGAGTATTTAATTGAAAATTTAAGGAATGCTGTGATAGAGTGCAAATAGTCTATGAATGCTTGCAGATCTATGACCTTCCCCATCCACACAATAAAAATATCATCCACAAAGCGCCCATAATATAATAAATGACTTCTCCATGGATTCTTCGAGCATATTATATTTTGCCGTTCCCAATATGCAAGTACCAAGTTCGAGTAGGTGTTGGCACATGGTGTGCCCATTGCCACCCCCCCATGTTTGTAAGTAGCACTTATCACCATAAAGAAAAATGTTGTGAAGAATAATATCTAATAAGTGACAAATAATGTCAGCATTAAACTTCAATTCATGTGATAAAGATCTTACTGCTTCAATCCCATAGTCATGATTTATTACCGTGAAAAGGTTGTTAACATCCAATGTTACCAAGAGCACCTTAATTCCCTGTTGGATTGCATTCATTTTATCTGATAGGTGTCTTAAAAAAGTACCAATATCTCGGATTATGAAATGTATTCTTGATAGTTGCTGCTTTAACTCATTCTCAACATACATGGAGAGGGGTTCAGTCACCCAACCTCGTCCCGCCACAACTGGTCTTAATGGTGGGTCCTCCGAGTGTTTATGGACCATTGGCAAGCCACTTATAGTTGGAATAATGGGATGGTCCACACTTAAAAAAATTGTATAGATCTTGGTTAATCCTACGCTCCACGAGTAATGCATAGATATCATCATTTACTCATTTTATTTTTCTTTCCCGTACATTTTGGGATATAACTTCATACATTCTGTTATCCTGTAACAAGGATAGCATCTTTTTTCTGTACCATTCAGCTCCCATTACCACAATGGCTCCACCGTTATCAGCCGGTTTAAACACCAAGTCCTGCCTTTGTTGTAAATTGGATAGCGCTTTACTCTCATCTGATATCAAATTCATAAAGCACCATTTGTTCATCTGGTTATCCCCAAGTTTCCCTACTTCATTTTCACATAGGCAGACAAATGTTTCCACGGTGGGATGATTAACTAGAACAAATGGACTTGGTTTTCTGTATGTCCGTTCATTAGCAGAAGAGCTATTCCCAAAAATCGATTTTAGAGTTAAATTCCTACCAAACATTTTTATATCAACATATAACTCATTTAGGTCAGAAATTAATGAGGGAATAAATGTCAGTCTTTTAGACAAAATACTAATACTTGCTTTATCCAGGTGTTCATTTGACAAGTTAATCACCAAGGACTGTTCTTCTGGAATCTCTATTAAAATTTCTTCCTTTTTCTTTCTTGACTCTGAGTTCGACCAGTTCTCTGAAACCTGTCTCTTACTGGGACAGGAAATTGGTAGTGAAAAGGGGTATGGTTAGCCCCTACCTTCGGTATAGTGCCTGTGGAAGTACTGGGCACTAAGTTAATATGTGTGGAATGCGGCTTTAAATTTGTCACAGTAACAGTCGAGGTAGTAATTGGAGACTCATTCAATATGGCTGTGCATACTACAAGAATACATTGCATAATCGGAGATACTAGTACTTTTTTAAGACACCTATCAGATAAAAATAATGCAATCCAACAAGGAATTAAGGTGCTCTTGGTAACATTGGATGTTAACAATCTTTTCACGGTAATACCTCATGACTATGGGATCGAAGCAGTAAGATCTTTAGCACATGAATTGAAGTTTAATGCTGACATTATTTGTCACTTATTAGATATTATTTTTCACAACATTTTTCTTTATGGCAAACATGGGGGGTGGCGATGGGCACACCATGTGCCAACACCTACTCGAACTTGGCACTTGCATATTGGGAATGGCAAAATATAATATGCTCAAAGAATCCATAGAGAAGTCATTTATTATATTATGGGTGCTTTGTGGATGATATTTTTATTGTGAGGATGGGGAAGGTCATAGATCTGCAAGCATTCATAAACTATTTGCACTCTACCACAGAGTTCCTTAACTTTTCAGTTAAATACTCAGATAAAGAGATTGACTTTTTGGATGTTAAAATTAGCTATGATGTCACACAAGATCTCCGAACAGGAGTACATCGCAAGGAAACTTGGTGTAACCATTATTTATATTGCCACAGTATGCACCCAAGTCATATCTATAAGAATTTAATGGAAAATCAAAGGATGTGCCTATCTAGGTTATGCACTGAGGAAGATATATTTAAGGAGGAATGTGAATTGCTCAAAGGACATCTTAGAAAGAGAGGCTATAAAGAATCAGATCTGAATAAACCAATAGATCATAACACCTTCAGAAAGACTAAAGGTTGTCACTACTATTTAACAGCATCTGATGATGAACACAAAGCTAAACCCCAGGAGAACCAGCAAGGGCAGAATATTAATTGTTTGCTCACCTACAGCTCAGATAATCAGCAAATTTGTGAAATTATTAATAAATATTGGCCGATACTCCTGGAAGATGAGAAGCTTAAAGCATTTGTGGGAGAAAAAACAAGATTTGTTTATAAAAATAAAAAGAACTTGAAACAGTTACTTTGCCATAAAGATGGTCATCATAAAAGATTCCCTGAACCCACAGGAATGAGAAAATGTGGGAGATGCAAAGCATGCCCACATATTAATCCTGTTCCAGGATTTAGGCATCCAGTAAATGGCAAAGAATATAATTTCAAGGTATCTGCCACATGTAACACCAAGCGTCTTGTATACATAGCGACCTGTAAACAGTGTACAGCATTTTATATAGGGAAATGGACAAATGCTTCAAGGACTGTATTTTAAGGCACCTTAGAGATATTTTACATGAAGAAGTTCAAAATAGTTTGGCCAACCATGTGAAATGTTTTCCTACACACTATTTCTACTTCCAAGCTGTGGATATAATTATACCAAGTCCCAGAGGAGGAGATGTGAAGAATCTAACAGAAACCTGAGAAATAAAATGGATCACTAACCTTAGAGCACACAACTATCCAGGGTTAAATGCTGTAGTTCCCCTTAAACCTGTGTTAAAAAAAAGGCATATATCCATTAGTTGATTATCTGAGGAAGGCTTGCTCTTTAAGTGTTTAATGAATTAAAGCTACTGAAGGCGTGTCCAAAATAAATGTTCCTGATAGGTACATAGATGTTTAAAACATTCAGCACAAACCTAAAAGATTTACTGAACTGAAGAAGGCCTGAATAGGTTAAAAGCACTTTTCTTCTTTTTTACCCTTTGGTTTTATATGAAGTTTAATGTTTAAATAAAGCCTAAAGTTTAAAATTTTCAACATTAAGGTTTCAACGCTATCTTCTAGCTCCGTGGTGGTCAACCCAGGAATATTTTCTGTTTTTTTCTCACTTGTTTGCACCTGGGAAGACCTTTAGCAGCTAAGGAAGTTTTTTTCTGCCAGAAATTTAAAGATGGCTCCATGCTTAGCAGGATTCTAATATAGACTTAGTATTGGGGGTGGGAGATAGCACAAGGGGTGTAAACCAGGTGGAATGCAAAGTAATCAGAGGCAATCAGTGGAAATCTATCAGTGAAGGCCTCCAAGGGGGTAAGTAATAATTCAAACTACCTGTAAAGTGAAGAAGAGAAGAGACAGCAAAGTTTATTAAGGTTGGGAGTGTGTCTTCACACTGACTTGCTGATTAGTAACCAGTTTGTGCACAGATTCGAGTAGGGAGATACATTAGCAATGAAGGGGAATGTATAGAGATGAAAATAAACAGGTGGACCTTGAAGTAATATAAACTAAGGCAGAAAGCACTGAGAGGGCTGCTTGATGGTTATTTAGTCACAGGGATCTGAATTAAATGTAGACTGTCTATTGGATAGTTAGGATTACTGCACTAGCTGGGGGGGACACAAAGCTACAACAGTCAGTTTTATTAGCACGCTGAGAACTACTAAGCAATACTGCTAATGTAATAGCTTCACTCTCATAAAACATACAAGTAGAACGCTTGGGTGGACTGACCCTGCTCTTGAGGCTCAAAATGTATATCCTTGTTTAGTTTTGCAGTACTGATTAGTTCTTATACTGTATGGGTGGAGTGGTAGCCGCAGACTGCAGATTTGCTTGAGTATGCTCCTGCTCTTGAGGCTCAAAATGTATATCCTTGTTTAGTTTTGCAGTACTGATTCCTTCTTATACTGTATGGGTGGAGTGGTAGCTGACCAAGTACATGGTATTAGCAAGTTAACTTTTGTACCCTGCAGAGTGGTTAAACAGTGTGTGTGTGTGTGTGTTTATATATATATATATATATATATATAAATTTAGGATGCCATATTTTTCCCAGTCTCCGTTATGTCATCAAGGCTCCTACCTTATGCTGCTTAGTTTTGATGAAAAGGAGGAGTAACTGTACTGACAGGAGGTGCCAGACATGCAGCTTGGAGCACTAAACTGGTTTGTAGCTTAGCTATGTGATGTAGCACCTTAGCAATGCTGAGCCAGTGGACGAGCAGCCATACACTACCGCATATGAATTATAGTTAATGTATATGAATGACAAAATGGGTAGACTAAAACTACAGTCACAGTTAAATGACTTTATATATGGAGTACAATGTACCCAACCATGATGCACATTCCAGCCAAAAGGAGCTCAACGGGGGGCACAAAGCAGAGCAATATAAAGCTAAAAGAAAAAAAGCAAGTAGCCAACAGCTTACTACAAAAGCCAGCAGTGATTAAGCACTTACTAATACTAACTTTTCTTATAAGTTAACTACAACAGTGTTCTGAAAAGTCCTAAAGCACTAGCAAAACTAAGTTGTTTCCAGACTTTGCAAAAGAGTAAAGGTGTCACAGATGAAACACAATAAAATATGCACTGCTGTGAACTTGTAGGGACTAGCATTAAGTCAGTTATGGTGAAATTAGTCAGTTATGACAATATATATCAAGGGATCTACCATTTCACTGATGAGATTCCCCCCAAGGCAGCAAGTCTGTTCCCTTGTTTATTATTCCTGAACGCAGCTAATTTCCTTTTTACTTCCTTCCGTTTTTTCCTACTACCTGGTGTCCATCTACTACTATGTCTACTGTGCCCATGTTCCCTCCTAGCATAGCACTCTAGCCTTCCTTTCTTCATGAAAACCATGAGCAAGTTTTTTATTAATTTTTTGTTTGTTCCCAGGTTTCTCTGAAATCGCCCTCCCATTCTTACTCATTTCAGGGATGTCTCTGTTTACCTTCTTCCTTTTTAGTTTACATAAAAAGTACAGTTGTGTACACTTACCATAAATGTAGATGTTCGAGTGTCTTCACTGTTGCAGTCATCACATTTGGGTTATCCCTGCTAGGGTAGCCCTCAGCTGGCCTGAATACCAGAGACTTAGTATTTCTGCGTCAGTTGCTGTCGCTTCAGGACTGACGTCAGGTCGTCAGTGGTATAAAGGAAGGCAGTCGATGCCATTACATGAGTTTTTCTTGCCCTAACATGTCAGGAGCCCCCAAAATAGGAGGCCAGGCTCTGGTGGCAGAACCCCACCAGTGGAAAATAAATATCAATATGTCCCTGGTAAGGAAAGGAGAACAACAAGGAAGAAAGGTAACAAAGAGAGAAAAAGGGGGATGGAGGGAGGGAAACCAGGACTGCAACAGGGAAGACAAGCGAACACCTACATTTATGGTAAGTGTACATAACTGTACTATGTTCTTCGTGTTTCACTGTTGCAGTCATCACATTTGGGTAGATTCCCAAAGCTGAGGAAATTGGTGGAGGCAGTCAAGGAAGCTGGGGGCTAGCTAGCATGCCCTGCAAGATTGCAGAGGCAAACTCTGTCCTGGATTTGGAAAAGAGAGGCAGGTGGTAATGCTTGGTAAAGGTGTGAACAGATGTCCAGGTGGCAGCCTCCAGGATGTCTCTGGTGGGGACTCCTCTGAGGAAAGCTGCAGAGGTGGAGGCTGCTCTGGTGGAGTGTGTCCTGACACCCTTGGGGGGGGGGGAGGCTCGCCATGCTGTTTGTAGTAGAAATGGATGCAGTGTGCTATCCATTTGGAAATGGTTTGCTTGAAGATGACTTTGCCCTCTGCTCCTAAAGCAAAGCTAACCAGCAGTTGATCAGACCTTCTGAAGGGTTTAGTCCTCTTCAGCTAGTATCTGAGCTGTCTGTGCACATCTAGAGAGTGCAGAATCCTTTCGCCCTTGTTTTGAGGGTTAGGAAAGAAGGTGGGCAAATGGATGGATTGTTTGAGAGCCACACTGGACACCACCTTGGGCATGAAGGATGGATTAGTTCTGAGGGATACCCTGTCTGCATGGAAGATGATGAAGGGTTCCATAGCCATGAGTGCTTACAGCTCAAAGACTCTTCTGGCTGAAGTGATGGCCAGGAGGAAGGCTGTCTTCCAGGAGAGAAATTTTAGCTCTGCAGAAGAAGCTGGTTTAAAAGGAGGCATGGTGAGCTTTTCCAAGACAAAGTTGAAGTCCCAAGCTGGTGTTGGTACCCTACTGGGGGACCTCAAGTTGCTAGCCCCTCTGAGGAACTGTTTAATCAGAGGGTGTGAAAAAAAGCAGCTGCTCAGTGGGGAAAATGAGCAGAAATAGCAGAGGCATGAATTTTTATAGAGGAAAAAGACCACTGTGTAGTAGGTCAGCTAAATAATCCAGGATGAGAGGGAATGAGGGCTGTGCCGTATTGCCCCCCATAGCCTGCATCCCGGTGCAGAACCTTTTCCATTTGTCTGCATACGACTTTCTGGTGCTAGGGTGTCTAGCCTCTCGGATAACATCTAGAACATGTTTACTGAGGATGGTAGATTGGTCAGGTGTCAGGGTATAGCCAAGCTGCCAAAATGAGTGTCTGCAATTGGGGGTGCATGAATTCCCCTTCCCTCTGGATTAGGTGGTTTGGAATCTGAGGAAGATTACATGGAGGCAATGGGGATACCAGTGCTGTCTGGGCAAATCTGGAGCTATGAGAGTGGTCCTTGATTTTTCCTCCCTTATTTTGAGCAGTACCCTGGGAATGAGAAGTAGGGGAGGAAAGGCATAGACTGAGAGGTTTACCCAGGGGAAGGACAGGGCCATCCACTTTCATGCCATGCAGTCATGCTCCCTGGTGCACAATTTGCTGAGCTGATGGTTGGTGTGGGAGGCACAAAGGTCGACCTCCAGGGTCCCCCATTTCTGAGTTATTAGGAATAAAGTGTTTCTGTTGAGCTGCCACTTGTGGGGGGTCCAAAAGCTTTCTGCTTAATTGGTCTGCCAGGGAGTTGAGAGAGCCTGGCAGGTATTGTGCTAAGTTGCATGGAAGAGGCTGTTAACCAAAGGGTCATGGCCAGCCTGCACAGCAGGTAGGAGTGGGTCCCTCCCTGATTGCTGATGTACCACATCACTGTGGTGTTGTCTGCTTTGATCAGGAGAACCCCTGGAGAGAGGAGGGGTTTGAAAGCTATCAAGGCCTGCTGCACAGCCATCATCTCTTTTTGATTGATGTACAGGAGGAGTTGTTGGGGGTTCCATTGCCTTGTATGCACCTGCCATCCAGGTGTGCACCCCAAGCATAGTCTGATGCGTCTGTGGTGAGGGTCTGAGCGGCAGGGTGTGGGGAGAAGGGTAATCCCTTGTGGGAGCAGTCTGTCGCCCACCAAAGAAATTCCTTCTTCAGACAAGGAATAATAAGTAGAAAAGTTTCTAGATCTTGAGAGTGTTGACACCAAAGGCTCTTTAGGTACCACTGAAGTTTCCTCATATGCAGTCTGGCATATGGAATGAAGAGTATGCAAGATGCCATGAACACCAGGGCTTGCAGAAAGCTGGGGCCTGATGGCCAGTTGAGAGAAGTAAGCTGATAGGAAAATTTGTTTCTCTGGTGTGAGGCATGCCATCAGGGATACTGTGTCCAGACTTGCTCCCAGGAAGATTATCCTTTTGGTGGGTACCTGTCTGGATTTCTTTTCATCGATTGTGTACCCTAGGGAGGTTAGTAGGTCCTTTACAAAGGCCAGGTCTTTGAACAGCTTTTCCAGGCTGTCTGCCTGAATAAGGTAGTCATCTAAGTAGGGGTAAATCTGAATATTTCTTTGTCTGCAATAGGCAATGGCCAGAGCCAGGCATTTTGTGAAAATTCTGGGAGTGGTAGATAAGCCAAACAGAAGCGTGGAGAACTGAGTGTTGAGATCCTGCCCTGAAGCGAAGATATTTTCTGCAGGACTCCCTGATGGGAATGTGTAGGTAGGCCTCTTTAAGTCCAGGGTGGCTAGCCAAGCGTCCTTGGAGAGCATGGGTAGCAACTGTTGGAGGGTGAGCATTTTGAATTTTGGGATCACCAGGAAGGTATTTAGAATGGATAGATCGAGGATGGGGTGCCAGGTGCCCTCTTTTCTGGGCACTAGAAAAAGTCTGGAGTAGAAACCTTGGCCTATCTGCTCTGCAGGAATGTGCTTTACTGCCCCCAGGGAGAACAGGGAATGGATTTCCTTTTGAGCCTCTGCCCACTGATTTGGTGGTAGATCTGGGAACCCTTTTGATGTTGGAAGGGTGTGGAAGGAGAATTTGTACCCCTGAGACACAATGGTTCTTGGTAATGGTGGCTTGAGTGAAAGGAGAGTTTTCCTCTTAGGGGTATGTGAAGGTGGGCAGAGGCGAGGTCGGGAGGGGGTGATTCATTGTGAGTTCTTACCATAAGGGGGTGGCTTAGAACTCCCTGGTTTTGAAGTGGAGGCAATCCACTGCTTAGATCTCTGCAACCCCTGGGACTGCTGTCTGGGAGGTCTGTTTCCATGGGGCCTAGGCTGACCCTGTTTACTAAGAGCAGGAAAGGACCAGTGTTTGGAGGGAAAATGCCTGCTGAACCTAGAGAGCTGTACCTCTAAAATGTTTAACAGTCTGCACAAATTTTGCTTTTTCTTCCATCTTTTTATGACCTCTTCTGCTTTAGTACCAAATAAGTTATCTTTGTGCAAGGATGCATCCAACAATTTTGATTTGACATGGTCTGGCAGGGATTGTTCCTTAAGCCATGCATGTCTTTCAAGGACAGATCCAGTGACTGCTGACCTACAAGAAGCTTCTAGGGTGTCAAAACCACAGTGCAAAGTGCGTTTAGTTACTTAACCAGCAGAATGTATTAATTTCTGAAAATCTTTAGATTCTGCTCATGCAGGAAAGGAGGAAATTTTTTAAAGAGTTCCAAGGTATGTTGCTGATATTTAAACGTATGGAACTGACAATTTAGTGCCCTGATAGCAAGAGTTGCTAAGGTGTATAGTTTTTTACCCCATCTGTCCAGTGCTCAGGAATCCCTGTCTGAAGGGGTTGGATTCTTAGCTGAGGTTGCTTTAATCCCTTTTGACCCTTGGGTAATGACCTCAGGGTCGGCTGTGGGATTTTTTAAAAAGATATTTGCGAGAGTCAGGGACTCTGTAGTACCTGTCTGGTTTTCTGGGAGCAGGAGGGAGGGTGTCTGGAGTCAAGCTGGATTCAAGGAAGATATCATCCACCACATCTAGGACTGGGGGGATGGCTAAGGGTCTGTGTTGTGGAAGGTCCAGGAACTCTCGGAGTCTCTTTTTAGACTTTGAGTAGTCTTGACTCTCCCATCTGAAATGCTCCCTTAAAGTATGCAGGGTTTCCCCAAAGGAAAACTCTTCTGGGGGAGAGGCTGAAGTTATGGATTCCTCTGCATCAGAATTCCTTATATGTGGAGAGGGGTTGCATGTCTTCATAGTCAGATGCATCAGATTCATCTGACTTGCTCAGACAAAACTACTGGAGACAGATCTCATTTCCTTTTTGAGGGAGTAACTTGGCTTCCCCTAATCAGCATGATAAGGTCTTCTCCCATTTTAAGCATTTGTGACTGAGGCACAGGAGCAGGCACCTGAGAATGGGTAGTCGGTTTCTTAGGGGTGGTTCGACCCCTGGGCCTAAGGAACTCCGTTGTTTTCGAAAGAACGGTAGCAGTGAAAGAAGGCATCGGTTTGTGTTGGGATTCGGTGTTGCGAAGGACTTCCTCGGAAGCCGGTGCCTGCACAGCAGCTCCGGACCCATCCAACATAGTGATGACCACATGATCTTTAGACGAAGAGTTCTGAGGCATACCGGACTCTGAAAGGGTCTCAGTAGTGGCCTGCAAATTAACTGAAGTGGGAATCAGGGTCTGCGAAAGTGCCTCACTGAGTTCTGGAGGACTGACGACCAGCTTAACAGAAGTGTCGTCGGAAGGTTTGATCCTGTGCGGTCTGTCTCTATCTTTACGTTTTTTTCAGAAGATTTGCTGTCTGATGGCTTTCCGAAGCCATATCGGAATTAGAGGACTGTAAACAAAAATATCTGGCTACAATAAGGGCTCAACGACGAATAGTTCTGGCGTTAAACAAAGCACAGAAGCGACAACGAGGGACATTGTGGTCTGGGCCTAGACAAGTGACGCAGTAAAAGTGGAAGTCCCGGTGTGATATTTGCTTTCCACAGGCGAGACAATTATTAACTTTTTCTGACACTGGTTAGTGCAAGAAAAAAATATCCCCAACGGGGTACTTAGCTTTCGAAGACTTTAACTTCAATTTGGAAACGAAACTCAGGTAGCGGCCGACTGGCACTCGTGCAAACTGCTTCGGGCTCCACGGTAAGAAAGACTGATGTAATGGTGTCGGCTGCCTTCCTTTATACCACAGACGACCTGACATTAGTCCTCAAGCGACAGCAACCGATGCAGAAATACTAAGTCTCTGGTATTCAGGCTGGCCAAGGGCTACCGTTGCAAGGATAACTCAAATGTGATGACTGCAACAGTGAAACACGAAGAACATTGTTCCCATTTTTGATCCTTTCCACCAATTCCCTTTTGATTTTCCTACTGCCACATTCTTTGTTCCTGTTCTATTTGTTTCCTTTTACTCTGCTTCTTTCAGCTGGTCAGCCAGCTTCTATGTTTTCTCTGCATTATTTTTTCCTGTAAAACATAGATTTGCCTTATTCTGTAGCCACATTGGCTTTGTCTTTTTTGCATGTTCCACAAACCATGGTAAACAGTAATGTGTACTAAATTACTAACCCATTTCTGTAATTTGTTACCCTCTCCCCCATGATTTACCATGGTCATTTGACACATTTGTTTCTTTCTATATTCTCAACATAATTCATCTACCCCCCCCCCCCAATCCATAATCACAGTTTTTATTCCTGGCTCATCATTCTTTCTCCCCACTGTAAACCCCATAATGTCAGCTAATGGTGGTTTCATATTTATATTTTTATCTCCACCTTGGTTAGCATCATGTCCTGAATTCTGTGCTTTCTATTACAATCCTGTGATATCCATCTGAAAATGTTATTGACCAAGACCTCAGTTAGTGCCCATTTCTGGTTGGGGAATCATGGGTGGATGATGCGTGTAAGATGTTGGTAGCTGGCTGCTAATGCAGCACTAGTGTTTCTATACAGACTTTTAAACTTCTGTTGTAAAATAGGTAGCACTTGAATAACTAGTTGCTATTATCTTGTAGACATTTTAAGCAGTTTTATCACTTCCTGAATTCTGGAACTAGTTTGACAACTTGAGATTATTAAAGCATGTGCGGTCATTCTAAAGCTGATGCAACTCAGACTGTGTAATAAATTTAGTGATTTTTATGCTAGGATAGACTACTGGCAATTAATCTATTTTTGTTTATTGCCCTGTTTGGCTGTTGGTCCATTGTAAACTTATAGCAGTGCCTTTTACTTAACATGGCTCTGTTTTCCTGTTTTGGAAGTTCTAAGCCAGTGTGCTGCATTCTTGTGCGCATATTCTGTTATTGGCATGTTGGTCTTCAGATGTTTGTGTCACCACGGCAAGGATATTTGTGATGTACAGTCTCCAGAATCTGTGGTAAGGCATGGTTTTTCCCTTCTTTGAGCAGAGTTGTACAGACATGGTACCTGCTTGCACCTTCATTTTTGGCTTTCCGACTCCTTTATTGCTGATGCTTTGTCTCCAGCTTTTTGGCATTTAATCACCAATGTTTCCAGAGATCTGCAGTTTAAGGAGTCCTCCATCATGAGGAGTGATTTTCACCTTTTTTGCATTCCATGGCACCATCAATTAAAAGTGAGATTCAAAGCCTAAGCAGGTATGACTTCTTGGTGGTGGCAGTGCAGTGAGGTAACATAGCCTGCTTTTGCTGTAAGTTATGTCCTTACACTTTTACCAGAGAGGAAAGCACTTCATGTTAGCTTTGTATTTTCCATGCTGGTTTGAGTGTTTTCCCTTTTATCATACTTTGTGCTGCTAGCATAAGCTAGTCCCAGTAGTTCAACAATTCCTGATTTTAATGTGGACAGACATTTTTTTTCCTGACATATCACATTCCTTTAAAGAAAATGTTTGGAGGATTTTCTAGTGCAACTGACAGTGCAATTTTTCCAGTGGACACTTTGCTTTTGTTCTATACATTATCCTATTAATTCATCTGAATTGGCTGTATAGTTACTATTACTTTGTTAAAGACTTTGATTTGACATGGTTTTGTTTGCATTGAACTTTTGTTGAAATAAAAATTTGTAGATCTATTTCTTTTTCTACTTTTTTGACAATCGTCAGGGAAACATAACCTGCTTGCTTTTTGCTCATTTGGTTTGCTTTTGATGGACCCTTACAGAGTGCTGATTTTAAATCACTGGACTCCTCTTGGGTGATCCATTTTTATACTCATGCTCATGCTGTGTTAGAGCATTTTCTTGCAACTGTTTTGCCATCTGTAGCTGACTGTTTATTTTATTGACTGTCCTTAGACTTAGTGGGTTACATGATTATGTCATGTTTAAGAGCTTTCTCTTTGAACTGGTCTTTCATTTGTCTTTGCTATATTAGATTTGTTTTCTAGGACTTGTAGTCTGGACATTACATTTAATTACATTAAGGGATTATTTTGATCCAGGGACATCTGCTTGCCATTTGCCTCACTGTGTGACTTTGGTGGACAGTTGCTCTCCTCGATATTTAGAATACTGGGAATTGTAAACTATCACTGGGTGAAGAAGGGGGCAAGAGGCTTTTCAACTGGCTTAATAAGCTGGGCAGAGTGCTGGAAATAGGGCAATCAATTACCACTATAGGGTTAAAATATGCCTTGATAGGTTTCCTTGAGATTCTAGTTACCATTGCCAACCTTTAAGGGGGAACTACTTCCCATATAAGTGCATCCCTTTTCCTTCTTTTTATCCCCCCCCCCACTTCCAGGGGGACCCTTCTGATGGCTCCACTACTTGCAGCCAGTTTGTCTGTTTGTTTCATGGGTCCAGGATCTGGGGCTCCTCTGGCCCATCTATTTCCTTAGTAGTGACAGTCCAGTGGTAGGAAGCAGGTCAGTTAGTGACAGTCCAGTGGTAGGAAGGAGGTCAGTTAGCTAGTGTCCTCAAAGTGGCTGATCCCTAGGCTGCTTGTGTACTGGTAGTAGCCGCCTGGCTGGGATGTACATGTACATACTCTGACAGACACCTGTTATTCCTCATCTCAGCAGGGAAGTCCCTGCCCAACTCAGTATGAGGCAACATGGTCACTAGAAGTAGGCAATACACTCAGCCCTCATTAGGTGTTGTCAAAGATGTTGGCCTAGCAGCCTTCCCCCTCCCTGAGGATGAGTGAGCCTGTGTGAGATGCTCAATTTCATATTCCCCTGTCCAGTTCTTCAAAATGCTACTAATCAAACTCAGGTGGTCTGGGCAACACCTTCCTTTTGTCATCCTGTTCCTTTATTCTGTTCCGTAGTCTGTCTGGGTCCCTGTCAGTTGATCGAGTTTTCAGAAACTCGAAATTCATATGGTCAAGACCATATGATCACGTTTGAAAACTCAATGCCTTTAAATGGAGATTGTGGTACAGTGTGGATCAGGAAATTTACCCTTTTCCTTACTACAGTGCAATTTTGGAGTTTTGCAGGTGGTGTGGGGGTGTAGGGGGGGGGCCCCACGCAAAAACATAAAAAAAAAAAAAAAAAAAAAAAAATGATCTGCCTTTTTTATGTTTGAGTTTTCAGAAACTCGATCATATGGTCTCGACCGTATGAATTTCTAGTTTCTGAAAACTCGATCATCTGACATAGACCCATCTGTCCTCTTCTTCCCATCTTGATATTCTTCAGTATGGTTTTCTTCTTCTAGTTCGCATGTGTTTAACTACAGTTTGTAAACCACTATCTCTGATGTGCTATGTATTGCTATTAAACATTATACCAAAACATTCCCGAAGAAATGTATCAAACATTTCCACGATACTATAAGAACTCCTCTAGCATGCTAATAGTCTGGCTTTGTTGCTGTCTGTATATAGACTTATAACATTATTTATAATCCTCCTTTTAACAGATTTATGAATCTCTACATGTTATGATTAAATTTTTCTGACCACAAAAGAAAAAAGCTGTATTCCAACAATGAAGGTAATAAAATGAACACTTTCTCAGTCCTACACTATACAGTCCTTAATGCTGTACCCCTAAGTTGTGCAGTCCTTAATGTCTTAACCCAGGATTTCATTGTTTTGTTCCTCTTATTTTCCACATGCTTCCTGACATTTCTGTCTTTGCTTGCATAAATACCGGTCACTTTTTTCAGAATTAGTAGTGTTCATTATCAACCCATTTATATAAAACACAAAGAAACTGGAACACAGATGTACTGTAATACCATTTATTGGACCAACATAGGTTTTGCTTTTGTGCTGGCATGAGCCCTTCATCAGAAGTTAAGTTACTGTTGTTATGGTGCTTAAATGTCCACTTGTACCTAGAAACCGTACACCATTTATTTCCAAATGGCACTGTAGAACAGGGTGCAGCATACCTTAAAAAACAAAGTTTGACATGTTACATTAGAGTTAAGGTTCATTTAGCAGAGAAGATAACACTCAGAATGAATGCTCTGACGTTTAATAAGAATAAATCTCAAAACAAGAGATGTATAGGGAGATTAGTTAAATCTAAAGAAGGAAAATAAGTTTTAATGTGCAAGTACTTTGTCTGTCTAAACAAGCAAAGAGGAGGTTATGCCATGTATTAGCTCAATCTGTTAAGCAAGAGGCCATATATTGTGAGCACCTGTGGGTTCAAATCTACATAGAGATATTGTTCATTAAACTTTGATCTGGATAAACTTTTTAGGCCTATTTCTGTGGTGCACACATTTAATACACAAATCAGTGTTGATGGGATGGGTTTGATTCCTGCAAAAGGAAATTATGGCTTCTGAGCCATTCCTATTTTGGGGTGGGTGTGGCATGGTGGTTAAGGTCCTTCACCTTATAAGCACAAGGTACACGGTTTGATTCTAACCTTAGGTTATTAACTAGGCTTAAAATGGCCTTTCAGGACAGTTAGCCTAATATTCACTTATGAACCAATTTTAGTTTGTAAATTTTTAGACTGTCTAAACAAGCAATCTTTGTGAGATGTTTTGGTTAACCGAAAATATGTGTTAGAAAGAATGCAGCATTTTGAATTCACAGTAAATTCAACATAAATCATGCATTACAAGAAAAAATATCTGCTGCTCTTCACTATACCTTTTTATGTCTACTGTTGCTCAAAAGGAAAAGTTAAAACCACTGATTGTCAAAATAAACAACTGAATTAACTCATTCTCCAATATTCTTCTTTCCATCACCTTTGGCTGCATACAAAAGTAAATTCTGCCAGTTCATGAAACTTGAGGCTGTAATATACGTGCATATTTACATTTCAAGAGAAGGTTTACAGTTGGTTTGAAAACAGATTAGTAAGAATGTGCTATAATTTTGTGTATATTATATTAATCACAGGATTCTGTACATTCGTTTTGTAAATTGCTTAAATGATTGAAAGTTGTTGTGTCTTTCGGCTTTTCCCGGTTAGGGGTCACCACAGCGGAACTCCGGTCCGTTAATGATTAGCAGTGGATTTTTACGTGCCGAGTTGCCAGCCCTGACGCACAACCTTCAGCGAAGGTACGCCCATTCACACGTCTCCACACAGAAGATGCTCTAGCTGAGAATCAAACAGGACAACGTTTTACTGTGAGGCGACAAAGCTACCGCAGCACCACCACTGCAGTCTGATGGAAAGTAAAACACTATATATAAGGTCTCTTAGCATGAAAACATGAAAAATGCATAACAAGGATTTTAGACTAATAAGTACTCTTCAACCAGATTTACAAAACTAGTCACATATTTGCTAAAATTTCTGATATACTTTTAATGCTTTTTACAAGTTTTAAGAGTGGTTACCTTTGATCGTTCCAGGAGGCAGATGCAATTTTTGTAAATGATTTTTCTGTAGTTGCCAAGTAGTATTTAGGTCTGGTTAGACAGGTAGTTGTGGCATTTCTGAGAGAGAGTAACAGCTGCTCATTTCTAGCATTTTCTGTAGTGGATGGCAGCAGCTATGATAGATCAGTTTGAAAGTTAGTGTATTTAGTAGAAAAGCATTTTGGTTAGTTAAGTGGTACCAGTTGGATTTATATTGGTTATGTATTCACCATAACTTGGCATCTGTGTTATCTGGAGTCACCATTCATCACGTATGGGTCTAGTATCCGACATCGGATCCGAGCCAGCACACTTAGACAACAGCTTAGCTGAAGCTCCTCCCATGATACTCTGCTGCCCTCTAACCCCTAAAATCGAGTTTGCCCTGGAGAAAGAAGGCAGACAAGTAAATCCTGTCACTAGCAAAGATCCACCAGATCCTGCCAATCCCTTGGGAAGGGGGGAGGAGGGTGGTATCGTGATGAATGGTGACTATGGATAACACAGATACCAAGTTATGGTGAGTACATAACTAATAATTTGATGTTATCCTAGTCACCATTCATCACGTATGGGGCAGAGTCCCCAGTTACCTAACATTCTCGGGCGGCCTCAAGGAAGGGCATGCCGAAGGACAGTGGAGCCAAAGGAAGCCCTTCCTCTAGAAATTAGATCCAGTTTGTAATGAGAAATGAAGATATGAGGGGAAGACCAAGTTGCTGCTGCACAGATGTCATTCAAGGACTGATGGGCTAAAAAGGCCACTGAAGTAACTACTGACGTGGTAGAATGAGCCTTAACTGCTCCAGGCAAAGGAGAACCATGAGAGGATTATATGCAAGAGATGCCCTGAGAAATCCAACGGGATATAGTGATTTTAGAGACAGCTTGGCCTTTCCTGGAGAGCGAAATAGCCACAAACAATTGGTCTGAGAGGCAGAAAGACATAGTTCTGTGCAGATAAAAATGAAGCTGTTGATGAACATCTAACGTATGCAAAATATATTAGCATAATTAGGAAAGAACACTGGAAGGATGTATAGACTGATTGAGGTTTGATTCAGTGGCAACTTTAGGCAAAAACGAAGGACTGGGCTTCAAGGTCACTGTCTTTATGGAACACCAAAAAGGGAGGTTTAATGGTAATAGCCTGAAATTCTGAAACTCTTTTCGCTGAAGTTACTGCCACCAAAAGGGTCATCTTCCAAGAAAGAAATTAAAGATGACACAATGCAGCAGGCTCAAAAGGGGGCCTAGTCAGAGACTGCAACACCAGAGAAAAATCCCACTGTGGAGCAGGATCCTTGATTGGTGGATGCAACAAAAATACACCTTTCAAAAAGGCCTTGCAGAGACAAGATGAAAAGGTAGGTTCATTATTGAGATAAAAATTGGAAATTGCTGCCACTTGGACGTTGATCATAGAAAAACTAGCACCCAATTGAAAAAGGGAAGCCAAGAAAAGAAGAATGTCAGAAATAGGAGCTGAAAAAGGATCCAGATTCCACCCTTTAGCCCAGATAGAGAATTTCTTCCACTTACTTCTGTAGACTTTCTTAGTAGATGATTTTTGAGAAGCAAGTATAATGTCCTTTACAGGGGATGCAAGCCTGGACTTAGCTTAGCTTGTCTAGTTCCAATAATTCTTGCTGTCAGTTGGAGGGTCTGCAGATTGGAAGCGGATGGAGTGACAGGTGGGAAATCAGATTCGGCACCGGATCAAGCACCCATGGGGGATACTTCAGATGAGACCTTAGGAGAGGGAACCACACCTGCCGAGGCCAAACGGGAGCAATGAGGATTAAATGTGTCCCGAGGCATCTTGCTTTCTGAATAATTCTGAGAATTAATGGTAAGGGAGGAAAAGCATAAAGAAGACCCGGAGGGCAATCATGAGTCAGTGTTCCTGGGGGACTCCCCCTCTGGGGGGGATCAGAGCGAAGTCACTGCTTCATTTGTGGTTGAGAGGGGTAGCAAACAGATCACAGCTCAGCTGGCCCCACCAACAGAAGATCTGCTTTGCCACAAACGGGTTCAGGGATGAGGGGTCAGAATAACTCTGTTCAGCTCATCTGCCAGTACACTGGATGCTTAGGGAATGTGTGTTGCAATGAGAAAGGGTCCTGAGGACATCACCTACTCCCAAACCCTCATGGCCTCACAACACAGCAGATGGGAATGTGTGCCCCCCTTGCTTATGTACCACACAACCGCCATGTTGTCTGTGTGAACTGTTCCAAAAGGAAGGCAGTTTTGAAAGGCTTACAGTGATAGAAGAACTGCTCTCATCTTCAGAATGTTCATGTGCATTTTGGTCTCTGACTGGGATCACATCCCTTCAACAGTCTTCGGCAAAATGGAGTGAGTCTGATAGGGGCAGATGGATGAGAAAGAGCTGACCACTGAACCGCCAGGGTCCACTGCAGAACCCTCATGTAATAACTGGCCAATGGAACCAGATAAAAGGCAGCTGCCACTGAACCTAAAGCCCTTAGAATCAGTGATGCTGGAGGACGAGTTTGCTCCAGAAGTGATTGTACGTCAGACCGAATAAGAAGTACACGGAGGGGAAGCGATGCAATCTCTGAAGTAGTGTCCAACTGAGTGCCGATTAACTCCAGCTACTGAGACGGGGACAAGGAGGATTTGGCAAGGTTCACTGTTGTTCCCAATGGATGAAAGAGATGAAAAAGAAACTGAGTGATCTCCACCAGTTGATGCTGTGTGGGAGCTGTGAGGAGTCAATCATCGAGGTAGGGAAACACCTGGAATCCCTGCAGCCATAGATAGGCTGTCACCACTGCCATACACCTGGTGAACACCCAGAAGGCTGTGGTGAGACCAAAGGGCAGGGCTCTGGACTGGAAATGATCAGCTCCTATGTGAAAGGGGAGAAATCTCCTGGACCACCTGTCTATTTTGATACGATAGTAAGCGTCCTGGAGATTGACAGAACACATTCAGTCATTCTTGTGCAGAAGGGGCACAATGGACTGCACAGTCACCATTTGAAACTTCGACTTCTTGAATGACAGATTTAGCTGACTGAGGTCCAGAACTGGACACAGGTCCCCTGTTTTCTTGAGTACCAAAAAGAAGTAAGTTCCAGATCCTCTCTGTTCTGTGGGGATCTTTCGGATGGCTCTTTTTAAAAGGAGGTTGGTCACCTGTAAATGGGCTAATTCTCTCTGACCGGATGGCACATAAGGGAGAGATCGGCTTTTCGGCGGGGGTTCGGATAAGGGAATATAGTAGCCCCTGGATATGATTTTTAACACCCACTGGTCGGTTGTGATTTTTGCCAAGGCTGAAGGGTGCAAAGATAAGCAGCCCCTGACTGCCTCCAGGGAGGGACAGATGGGCAACGCCTAAGGGATGTGGACCTCCTCTGCCCCTAGGGTGGCATCGACCATTGAAACCTCTCCCCATTCCCCTGGAAGAGGAATCCCCTGGAGCCTCCTGAAAAGAAGACTGCGACTTATGGTACTGCATCTTCTTTCTCCCTCACTGAGTCTTGGAGAAGGACCTCTGCAGGGTAGAAAATTTGATCCCTACAGCCAACAGCTTCTTCCCCTCTTCCTCACTGCAGGTCAAATTTCCTTAACACTACGTCCAAAGAGGGTTGAACCACAAACCCGCATAAACGGAGCCAGGCATGATGCTTGATGGCAATGCCTGTGCCTGCTGCCCGTGAGGTACCCTCTGCAGCGTTGGATATCAACCTTATGGACGCGAGAGTGCCCAGTTTGGGAGAAACAGGCTGAAAGTCCTCTGCAGGCATGAACTCTGAGAGGGAATTGGTAATCTCCTTTATCAAATCCCTCTGAAGAATGGTGAAATGCGTTGGATAATTTTAAGGCTTGCAGACTGAAAGAAGCTGATGCGAACACTCGATTTCCGAATCTGTCAATTGCTCTCTGTTCTCGATTGGGAGGATGGACAAACGAACTCTGCTCCATCAGTTCTTTCTTGGTGGCAGCAGCTACCACACCACCATAAACCGGAACTGCCTTGGACCAAAAAACCTTGTCAGAAGGAGGGCTCAAAAACTTCTCCGCTCTCTTGGGCACTGGCTCCACTGTATCAGGTTCCTTCCAAGCCCTGATGGCAATGAGGTTGATCAAGGGGTCAGCAGGGAGACACCCAAGAGGTAGATGGGCCCATAACGAAAGCCTCCAGAAACAGGGTTTCCTCCGAGGACAGGGGCTGGGCAGATCAACCGCCTTTGGCCTTAATCTTCAGAATGTCTCCAAAGGAGACATCATCAGGTGGCGACCTTGGGGACCCGTTCCCATCATCGATATCCGTGTTCTCCGTGACAGACTCCATCGGGGAATCAATATGTCTCCTCTTACATGTCCCCTTCCAAGGAACATCTTCTGCAGGAGGCTCAGGGGATGATTCGGAAGAGGTGGGGACCCCGATAGGGGTAACTCCCCGCTAGAGGCTAGGTCAAATGGGCTGACCACGAGCAGGATGAAAGAGTCCACTCAAAATCTGAGGCTGGGATGGAGCTTGGTGAACAGGGGCTGATAGCAGACAGGGATCTTTCCACAACCCAGAAAGTGGGGGGCTCGGATGAAGTCCCATGTCCCTCTCCTGCAGACAACAAAACAGAGGAGGGAGTGGACCCCACTGGCACCTCCAACCTTTCGGGATAGGCCAGCCCAGAGCTGCCATGAGGCAGAGAATGGTCCAACAATCATGGACTCAAACCCAAAGTCTATGGACTCCTGGGGCAACAACCCAGAGTGGTGGCCCCTCCTGCCCCGGGGAGATGAGAGCAAAACTTGACACAGACTCAGGGTAGGGAGTAGAGGCGCCTTGTAAACTCCCCACCACCTCCAAGCTGTGAGCAGGCTCCCCTTAGTCCAATCCCTGGGAGGTTGGACAAGGAGAAAGCAAACAGGGAATAGGAGAAGGTTCCCCAGTCTTGTGGGCTGGGGAAGCCAAAAGCTCCAATTCGATCTGAGCTTTCAAAAAGGACTGCATTATCCTGTCCATGTCAGAGGGGAAGATGCTCCTGGAGGATCACGAGGAAACATGATCCAGCTGGAGACCCGTGTTGGGACCCAGAGAGTCTTCCTCTCTGGTCCAGAGAATGGCTGCTATGTAGAAAGGTAAACAGACTATCCCCTCCCAAAGGATCTGAGGAAGGTCCTCCACAACAATGAGATCCAACACGGATCTCTGGTCTGATTGTATCAGACCCGAAGGAGCAGAGAGATCCAAAGAAAGGGTTCTCGAGTCCCTCGGAGCCGGAGCAGACCCATCACAGATCCAACCCCTTAGGATCCGAGGGACTCGAGAACCCTTTCTTCGGATCTCTCTGTTCCCTCGGGTCTGATACGATCAGACCAGAGATCCGTGTTGGATCTCATTGTTGTGGAGGCCTCTATTAGAAGACCTTGGATCCGGCAGTTGGCTCTGAAACCCTGGGACCCAAGGCCCTGGATCTGGGTGTGGATTCTCTAGAGGTCCTCGCATCTGAGGCCCTCTAATCTGAAACTGCCATGGCTGGGGTTGGATCCAAGGATCTGGGATCTGACAGCCTAGCTTTCTTGCCTGATGGCTCCCCGGAGGAGGAGGAAGAGGTAGCCTTTCTTTTATGGTCAGAGGGGCCAGACTTGGTCGAAGGGTCTTTGACCAAGGGACCCCCTCCCCGAACCATTCCCTTCAAGAGAAGCTTGTTTTGGCACTCAACCAGGGCCCTGGGGTTGAACGTGGCACAAATGCCGCATTCAACCTCCAGGTGTCTAACATCGAGACAGTAGAGGCACTCCTTGTGCGAGTCAGAAACAGGCATCCTCCGACTGCACGAAAACCACCTCTTAAAACTTGAAGGTTTCTTTGACATAATGAGGAGGAGACAGACAACCTGGAACCTAAGGGACAAGTAGTAGAGGAGTCGAAGGTCTAAGCAAGAGTCCTGACCAACAAAAAATCCATCCTACACAGAACTACAACAATACAGTAATCACTAAACTAACAAAGGTCCAAAGAGCAGAAGCAAATACACAAAAACAATACCTCACTTAACCCACACTAGAAAAAGGACGCCAAAGGCCAAACCAAAAAGTACAATGGGAGGGGGTTGAAGAGAACTATCGAATGAGAAATGTACTCAGAGATACAAATACAAGGAAAAGGGAGACAAAGATACTAAAAAAATTGAGACATATTGTTGAAAAAGTAAAAGTTCCCATGAAGCTGAGCTATCTGCGCCTGTGTGTTACCATAGCAAATGAGATCTGAGGGGTTAGAGGGCAGCAGAGCACCATGGAAGAGGAGGAGCTTGAGCTAAGCTGTTGTCTAAGTGTGCCGGCTCGCATCCCATGTAGGATCCTAGACCCATATGTGATAAATGGTAACTAGGATAACATCAAATCTAATAGTTATGTAGTGGTGATAAGTTGTAGGCCTAAAATTACAGAACCTCATTCTCAGTTTTTTGAAGGCTATATATGAGTTTTGTGAAGAGAGAAGGGCTGTGAGTGGTAAAATATACTCTAGCTGAGGCAAATGATTGCAATAGCCTTACCAAACTTCTTTTGTGAGTTGGTGGAAAATGTTGTGAATTTTACTTGAGATGCAACTTGCCCATGAAATTCAACATAAAGCAGAAAAGATAGGACAGTAAGGACATGGGAGCTGCACTGTGTAAGAGCAGGAAGTTGATGTACCACAGGATCATTTGGCAGTACAGGAGAATAAATGGAAAGTCTTGGATGTTCTAAAGAGCATTACAGTCAATTTTTTTGTGTTTAAAGAGTGGTGGTGTAGCAAATTTCAGAAAAGAGCTAGGTCATTTTGAAGAAAAGCATTTATTTTTAGACTTGTTTGCTTTTCTGATCACTATATCATCTATGTAATAAAGGCAGTTTAAGGAAGAAATGCCCCGGGGAGATCATTAATGAATAATAACAATGGCAGTGGATCAAGCACAGATCCCCGAGGAACAACAACATTAGTGGTGGTCCTAGGAGTACAAATTCCCTGGAATAAAGCTGAAAGTTCTAATACAGAGACGGTCAGAAAACTAAGACCAAACTTGTAAGGCTATCACAGTTCTGTTAATTGTTGATGGCTTTATATTTTCAGAAGCTCTCTTCAGATGTACATAAACTGACATGATGAGAAGACTTGTTTTTCAGTATTAGAGAATATTTCATGTTTGGGACGGGGAAGTAGATGGCAGTTGGAGTGTTTATACCCTGACCAAAAAACATATTCCCTTTTTGGGGACTCTCATATTTTGTTTTTAGTCAAGGATTTGCTTATAGACTAGCTTTTCTAAGATTCTATTTAGTGGATCCATTTGGCATTTGGTTGGTAATCATTCACAATGGCTGGTGTGAAGGTTTTGGGGAACAGAATTACTGTTTGTTTGAAAAAACTGTGGATGCTTTTTCAAGAAGGAAATTAGTGTCAAGGGTTTAAATAGAATTTTGTGACCTAGTTTTAAAATAAGAAGATGAATTATGTGGGAAATAGTATTATATAGATCTTTTTTAGGAATGAGTATTATATAGATTGTTTTAGGAATGAGTAGGTTTTTGACCCTTTTTGGCAATTTGTTTAAAAATTATTGAATAGGAAAGCAAATGATAAAGTGGATATCTGGGATATTTCTTTTCTTTTTCATTTGGAAACTGAGTAAGTTCACTGGTTCAAGGACCATTTTCAGGCACGACCCAGGCTGAGATGGCTGACAACATAAAGAACTATTATGTAATACACAGTTCAGTAGACAAAAGAGTTTAAGATGTATTACACACCCAGATCAACTAATATAGCAGAACAAATCGCATAATATCAGCTGAAGTATAACAGCTAAGGAGGTGTAATATAAAAATACTATGTAATCAAGCTAAAACAACAAATGCTGAGGATACTACCACTGAAAACATTGCATTTACAGAGTAGGTGTGTGGAACTGGTGATACAATCTAAAAATACTATATAATCAAGCTAAAACATCTATTGCCAAGGATGCTGTTAGAAAAATATGTATTAATGTATATGTTTAGTGCTTATTAGAAGCTAAAAGGGTTAACACATTTCATTCTATTTTATGTACAGCTTAGTTTTGTATGAAACTACAAGATGCTTTTCAAACTGCAATATGCTTTCTGAAACTGCAAGATGCTCTCTGACCTAGTATTTGCTAGCACAGCAAAATTCATGTTTATGCCTTTTGGAAATTTACTGAGAAGCAGGTGATTATCTGCTAGGTCAGGAAAATAAAGAATAGAACAATAATGTTTTCTATAATGTTACTGAACTTGAACAATCAGCTCTGTTCGTGTTATGAGAACATGCACAGCTGCAGAAAAGATAGATACAGTTGAACAAAGACTGCTTGAAGAAATGAACTACAATCTGTACTTGCTTTGTGCTCGAATTAGCCATAGTACCTTGAATGGTAACATTGCATAGTGAGAAGTTGTATCTGACCGGTGGTCATCAAGGCCACGTTGTTTTTCTTAGGAAGTTTTTTGTAAACTTGATATGCCAGCAGAAAATCATGGACAAACAGCTGCTATGAAATAATATTGAAAGAACTTGTGATTTATTACGTCAGCTTAGTAGGCAATGTCTTGTAAGAATTGTATAAGAATGGCTTCACTTCCTGATTCTAGTTGGACAAACTCTGTATTAGCACGTTTTTGTCTCCTTGCTGCAAGATTAAAGTGCCTTAACCTGAACCTGCCGTGTGTTGATCTTTTTGAAGTTGTTTTTCCTTTGACAGATTGGTCCTTTGGACGGGAAACTCTCACTTCGTCTCAGGTCAGATGGGCCAGGTGGCATGAAACCGTACGGGGAACAGACCACATCGGTTCTTCTGCTCTGAAAGACCTCTGACTGAATTGTCATTCAAAAGAGGCCAGCCACTGTTCTGATCTGCGACTGGAGGACGAGTTAACGTTTTTCCCTCGAACCAGGCAATCAATCACGGAGGCTCAGGTAAGGTGAGATTTACCTTTTTTCTGTTTTAGATCAGGGACTTGATTTGTATCATCTGTCAGGAGATTTGTCTTGTACAAGTCAGGGACAGGAAGATTGCAGTCTTGTCATAGATCAGGGAAACAGAATAGGTAAGGCAGTTATTCTAGATAAACTGTGAAAAAGAGAAATTGTGGTACCTCGTGAAAATAAGAAGGGTTACGTAACATTTTAACAGTCAGAACAATATGGGAAATAAGTGCACAAAAAGTTCCCAAGATCCACCGTTGACCGAAGATGCAAAATATATGCAATTACAGCGTGCCAACAATGTTAGGTACTATACAAAATGGGTTAATAAATATGAATTTGATGGCAAATTAGAAAAATCCTCACTTATTAAACTTGTCAAACAGCTTAAAACTGACACAAAAGGTCAGGTAAAAAAGCAACGTCAATTAGGCATTCCTCAGGCACACAGGTGGATTGAGGAAGCAAACCATAGGGAACAAAAAAGTAATAATTCAAAAGCTATGTTTCTAGATAAAGAAGACAATAATTTGGTAATAGCATCAGCCCCTCCGCTTCCCTTACCAGAATATGAAGCGAGTGGACAAGCTGGTCCACCTCCGCTATACCCAGCTGTCTCCACGAAGCCAAGACCGTATGTCAGAGATCCCGTCGAGACTAGGTCTCGAACACGTAACTTAAGAGGGGATACTGAGTTATATCAAATGAACAAAAATTCACGAGCTATGAGTGAAGAAGAGATATGTCCGCTCATAGAAGTACCAAAACCTCAGGCAGGACAGGAAGGGCAGGACCCGACTCTCCTAGTATATAGACCATGGACACCGGAAGACATCCGGAAAGCCACAGTGGGAATTCCCCATCCAAAAGTTAATTTTAGAAAATTCTTAGAAGACTTAGAGGTTATGAGGTTAAGTTATCATTTAAATGGAGAAGAAGTAGAAAAAGTAGTTAGACAAATCGTAGGTCCAGATTGGCACATGATCAGTGGCAACTGAAATCCCTGTAACGCAGAACACAGGCCACTCCCACATCGCAACGCAGAACTGGATAACAGAGTGAAAGGTCTAACAGACCGAATCTCTGAGAAATGGAAGCCTAGGGCAGACTGGACTTACATTAATCAATGCATCCAACAAGAAGGTGAAACTGTTGACAGATATTTTGCTAGATTATTAGAGTGTTTTAATAACCATTGTGGAATGCAGGTACCTGAAGACCAAACACATGATTCCCTGTATGAGCAGCAACTAAAGAATGCATTTTTAAAAGGCAGTATTTTGCCTATAAGTAGCTTTATTACAAAGCACATGGTAGACCATCGTACAAGTAGATTACAGTCACTACTTGAATATGCTAGACATGCCGAAAGGCATTTTAACAGTAAAAAGAAAAAGAAAGCCCAAGTATTTTCTGTAGAAGATGGAGCAGAGGTTTATGTAGTACAGTCCGGGAAAAAGGGCAAGAAAAATGCCCAAGGAAACAAATAATCTGATAAACGATCAGAGGAGTTTGAAGAGAGAAAGAAAAGGGGTGAATGTTTTAAGTGCGGAAAAAAGGGACATTTAGCAAGGGATTGCAAGCAAAACAAGAAGGTAGCCATGGAAGATAAGGAGGGTGAGGACTGACTATATGATAGTTAAGAATCACTAGAAGGGAGTAACCAAGAAAAGACAAATGCAAATGTGACAGAGGGAGTAGAGAATGTGATAGAAGAAATAGAGGAAGTGCAAGAAATCGCAGATAGTGAAGAAAGTGAAATTTTAGACTTAGCATTATTGAGCCTAGAGCTCTATTTAGCAGACACGAAACCAGAAGTTACACTTCTGGTAGAGGGGAGGGAAGTAAAATTCCTGTGTGACTCAGGGGCATCACGGACCCTGATACATCTTTCCAAACTACCAGAAAATTCAGAATCATTTGATTACATATTAGTGAAAGCAGCTAATGGACAGCTGTATCGGCAGCCACTCTCCCATAACATAGCAATAACTGACCCTGTTTCAGGGATGACCCAGAAAAGCAAAATTGTTGTTTCTGCAAAATGCCCGGTAAACCTTTTGGGCAGAGATCTTATGCAGATATTTGGCATAGCAGTAGTTCCAACCATGCAGGGTATGGAAGCACAGCGACAAATGGATACTTTTGTGGTGCAACCGGAGGGCGAAACATTTTATTGGTACAGCCAGGACTTGGTCACGACTGGTCCAGGGGCAGTAACCAAAGAGCTGATGAACATAGCCATCAGTAAGTCCCCCTCCCTTGACACTGATAAACAGCATTTGTTGCACTGTACTCTGTAGTATTGTAGCACACCAGGACCTGATAAGGAATATGAGCAAGAACTGTTTAAAAACCATGCAAACAGATTAGTATTACGTAATCTGTACTGGGACACAGAAGGGAACAGTGTAGTTAGCTGTTCATTGCCCCAGGAATTCTTTGCACTCTATAAATCTAATCGATTACCACATGTTAGTTTGACTAAGGACAAGAATGTGAAATGGGCAGACCTAGGAGAAAAAATCACAAAGTGGGAAAAACAGACGGAGTTAGAATTGTCAGAACAGGGAGTACAGAAGCAGAAGTTAAATTGGATAACACAGACACACCCAGCTGTACACTTGCAGTCTAGCGAGGACAGCTGATTAGCACTCTTACTAGAAGAGGAAGAAAATGCCTTACGGAGCATACCAGAAACTCTCTGGTCAACAGGGAAATCAGATGTAGGACTAATTCATACAGCAGGACCAGTTACTATCACGCCAAAATCAGCATTTAGACCACAAAAGAGACAGTATCCCTTAAGGAAAGATGCAGAAGTAGGAATCAAACCTATAATAGCTTTACTTAAGGAAGGAGTACTGGTAGAATCTCCCGATTCACCATGTAACACACCCTTATTTCCTGTCAGGAAAGCAAATGGAGAATGGCGTATGCTCCAAGATTTACAAGCTGTAAATGACGCAGTAATACCTAGAGCACCTACGGTGCCAGATCCACACACCCTATTGAATGATTTGAAGCCTCAACAGAAGTATTTTTCTGTGGTAGATATTAGCAATGCGTTCTTTTCGATACCGATACACCCTGACAGCCAACATTGGTTTGCATTCACATTTCAGGGGAAAAGGTATACATATACGCGACTACCACAGGGATATTGTGAAAGTCCAACAATATTCTCACAAGAGATGGCAAGCAACTTGGCGGGATTTAGCCCACCAAGAGGCAGTCAGATTTTACTTTATGTAGACGACATCCTGCTGGCAGCCCCCACCTAGCAAGAATGCAGAGAAGATACCATAGCATTACTACAATTTCTAGCCACTCAAGGACATAAAGTAAACAAAAACAAGTTGCAGCTTTGGAGAAAGCAGGTTAAATACCTGGGATATGTAATATCCAAAGAAGGCAGAACATTATATGAAGATAGGAAAATAGCAATTTTACAAGCACCCAAACCGACTACCAAGAAGGAAATGATGTCCTTCCTGGGTACGACTAATTTCTGTCGGAGTTGGATTCCAAACTATGCCTTGGAGTCTGCTCCACTGACCAACTTGATATACAAGAAGCCTATGGCAGCACAAGATTTATTACAATGGACACCAGAAGCAGAATCAGCTTTCTGCAAACTAAAACAATTGATAGCATCCTCATTAGTTTTAGGATTACCAAACTATCATAAAAGTTTTTTCCAAACTGTAGATTGTAAGCAAGGTTATATGACATCAGTATTAATGCAGCAACATGGGGACAAGCAACACCCCATAGCTTACTATTCATCACAGCTGGACCCAGTGGCACGATCCCTGCCCCACTGTGTACAAGCAGTAGTCGCAGCTGCAATGGCAGTACAGGCTTCGGCCTCAGTAGTGTTGTTCCACCCTCTCACATTGAAAGTGCCTCATGCAGTCGCGATTATTTTACTGCAAGAAAAAGTAGCATATCTTTCTCCTGCTAGACATCTTTCCTGTATGACTATACTGTTGAGCCAACCTCATATGACAACTGAATGATGTACAACTTTGAATCCGTCTACCTTGCTCCCGGCCCCTGCGGACGGCACACCACACAGCTGCCTGCAGGAGATTGAGAAAAGGCACTGCCTAGAAAAGATCGAATGGATGTTCCCTTGGATGATGCCGAGGTGACATATTACGTGGACGGCTCATGCAGAAGGGGTCCTACAGGGCAGAACCTAGTGGGGTATGCAGTAGTTTCCGATACTGAGATTTTAGAAGCAAAGTCTTTACCATACAACTTACCTGCACAAGCAGCAGAATTGATTGCCTTGACAAGGGCATGTACCTTGGCAAAGGGTAAATGTGTGAACATTTTTATTGACAGCCAGTATGCTTTTTCTACTGTACATGTTTTTGCGCAACAGTGGAAGAATAGAGGAATGATAACATCTACTGGTAAACCGATTAATCATGTGCAGTTTATTTTAGATTTGTTAGAATCTATTCAGTTACCTCAGAAAGTAGCTATTTGTAAATGTGTAGCTCATACCAAGCAACAGGATAGGATTTCAAAAGGTAATGCGAGAGCTGATACAGCTGCAAAGCAGGCAGCTTCAGCTTCAGAAATATTTCTTTTGTGCGAGGAATTACAATCTTCTGAGATTTTAGATTTAGAAATGTTGAAAACAATGTACTTACTACGAAAGTAGAAAAACAGAAACGGATAAAACGAGGAGCAATTCTTGAGAAAGGGCTGTACATCTCCAAAGAAGGAAAACCGATTTTGCCATCTAATTTGTTTAGATATGCAGCTTTGTTGAGTCATGGGCAGTGCCATGTCTCAACAGGGGGGATGGTACAGTTAGTGAATCGAGTGTTCACAGCATATGGATTTACAAACCACACAAAAAATTTTTGTGCAGCATGCCATGTTTGTAACAAGCATCATGCATAAGGGGCGTTGAAGCCTAAGCAAGGGAGTTTCACTGTACCACCGTACCTGTTCCATACTATCTGTATTGATTTCATAGAACTGAACAAATGCGAAAATAAGAAAATAAGACCAAAAATCCAGATGCAGCTACTGTTGCAAAAGTCCTTGCTAAAGAAATCATTCCTAGATTTGGCATACCGGAAAAGATCTACAGTGACAATGGCACACACATTGTACATCAAACTATACAACAGTTGAGCCGATATTTCAGAATTTCCTTAAAGAACCATTGTGCATACCATCCACAATCAGCAGGACTAGGAGAAAGGCATAATAGGGATTTGAAAAATAAACTTAGGAAGTTAATTAGTGAGACACAAAAGAACTGGGTGTACTGCCTGCCTCTGGCATTGTTGAGCATGAGAACTGTTCCGAATGCAAAGGGGTTAACTCCTTCTGAAAAATTATTTGGGAGGGCATACTATGTACCTCAGTGGAAACCTCTCATGCCTGCAGACCAGGAGGCCGACAGTTCACTTGCAGAATATATGAGACGACTTTAAGTAATAAACAACTTTTGCAGTTAAATTCTGTTTCAGATAAAGAACAAACCAGACCATCGGAAGCAGCAGTAGTCCCAGGCACGTGGGTCTGGGTGAAAGTCATCAAGAGAAAAAACTGGACATCACCGAAGTGGGAAGGGCCATACCAAGTGCTACTGTCAACACCCACTGCAGTCAAGATCGCAGAACCAGCGTCCTGGATTCATCTGACACACTGTAAATTGGTTAAAAACTTTGAACTGGACAAAAAACTTGTTACTGTTACACAAGAACAAAATGACCAAATATGGAGCAAATAGAAATACAGAACAACCTCCGAAGTATTGCATGATCATTCTGTTAACTATACTGATAACATTAATCTTTTTGCTGTGGCCTTTTCTTTTTCCAGCCACACGAGCTGAACTGAATAAACGAGATGCGTTACTCATAGACTGGCATCCGAACTTTAACACTTACCAAGCAATTAAATATGTGTATGCTGAAACTTTTAATGTTTCGAATTGCTGGATTTGCACAGCTATACCAACAGCATATGGGGGATTGTTAATGACTGCTGTTCCCCTAGGGGTCAATGAGACCTGGGAAAATTTGATTTTTGATACTACGACTGTGAAATCACAAGACAAAATAGCATTGTACCTGCCTGTTACACAAAAGGGAATTGTATGTTTTTACAAAAATGATACTGTTCAGGTGGGTTGGAGCAATTGTAATGTAACTGTTCCTTACAAATGTTATACCAAAGCTAATAATGCAGGTTATATTTGTGATACAAACTATGACTCATATTTTGAATCAATGCACAAAACGGTTGACGAAGTACAACATAATCCTGTTCTTTTTAAACAACTATCTATCATTGATAAGAAAATGTTTCATGCAGGGCAAGTATATATTAATACTAAAGTAGAGAACTGTTATTTTGTGTGTGGGAAAAAGGCATACAAATGGTTACCTGAGAATTGGTCCGGCAATTGTTTTTTGGGTTACCTGGTTCCGGCCATACGACACACTGCAGTTTTGCCTCAGGGAAGAATTCAAAATGTCAGAGAGGTCACCAAGTAACCTGGAAATCCAATCAAGAGACCTGAGAATCCAGTGGGGCGAATTAAAGCAGGCTGGAGAAACCATAACTCCATGAAAAACAAAGATAAACTGACACACATGGACTTGAGTGACACTATTATATCATGGGCAGGTATAGCCCCTGCATATGGCGCAGTGAAATCAATTTGGGAGCTGAGAAAACTGTCCAAACTTCTCGAAGTAATGAGCAATGTAACTTTTTCTGCTCTCGAATTAGTAAATGATGAACTGAACGCTATGAGAACTGTGGTGCTTCAAAACCGCATGGCTCTCGACTTCACCCTAGCGGCGAAAGGTGGTACATGTGCTTTAATAAAAGAGGAGTTCTGTTCGTATATTCCTGACAACCAGCATGAGATAAACGACCATCTTGAGGTGATTCAGCAAGTGTCTGCCATGACCAAACCAGGCCCAAACCCACTGACGGATTTTTTCCAGAATTTTTTGGGGGGTGGGATAGCATCCTAATGAACATCCTGATTGCCATTTGTGTGGGATTACTCCTATTAGGAGTGTGTGTTTGTTGTGGTATTCCCTGCATGAAAAGATTAATTAAAGATTTTATACACGTCAGTTTCTGAAACTTTGTATCAAAGTACTGAAATTGAAGAACTGTTGAAAAATGAAACACTTTCATAAGTTTAAACTGAATGACTCTCTTAACTGCAAATTCTGAACAGAAGATGTTAGGAGAAGAAGCAAACTGTTTATGCTTTTGAAAATAGAATAAAAAGTATTAACAGGGGGGAAATGTTAGAAAATATGTATTAATGTATATGTTTAGTGCTTATTAGAAGCTAAAAGGGTTAACACATTTCATTCTATTTTATGTACAGCTTAGTTTTGTATGAAACTACAAGATGCTTTTCAAACTGCAATATGCTTTCTGAAACTGCAAGATGCTCTCTGACCTAGTATTTGCTAGCACAGCAAAATTCATGTTTATGCCTTTTGGAAATTTACTGAGAAGCAGTTGATTATCTGCTAGGTCAGGAAAATAATGAATAGAACAATACTGTTTTCTATAATGTTACTGAACTTGAACAATCAGCTCTGTTCGTGTTATGAGAACATGCACAGCTGCAGAAAAGATAGATACAGTTGAACAAAGACTGCTTGAAGAAATGAACTACAATCTGTACTTGCTTTGTGCTCGAATTAGCCATAGTACCTTGAATGGTAACATTGCATAGTGAGAAGCTGTATCTGACCTGTGGTCATCAAGGCCACGTTGTTTTTCTTAGGAAGTTTTTTTTGTAAACTTGATATGCCAGCAGAAAATCATGGACAAACAGCTGCTATGAAATAATATTGAAAGAACTTGTGATTTATTACGTCAGCTTAGTAGGCAATGTCTTGTAAGAAATGTATAAGAATGGCTTCACTTCCTGATTCTAGTTAGACAAACTCTGTATTAGCACGTTTTTGTCTCCTTGCTGCAAGATTAAAGTGCCTTAACCTGAACCTGCCGTGTGTTGATCTTTTTGAAGTTGTTTTTCCTTTCACAGATGCTATCACTAAAAACGTATATACTAAGTAGGGGTGTGGAACTGGTGATATAATCTCATCATCATCTTCTTTCGGCTGTTCCTGTTAGAGGTCGCCACAGCGGATCATCTGTTTCCATTTCTTCCTGTCCTCTGCATCGTGCTCTGTCACACTAACCACCTGTATGTCCTCTCTCACCACATCCATAAACCTTATCTTAGGCCTTCCTCTTTTCCTGTTACCTGGCAGCTTCATCCTTAGCATCTTTTTCCCAATATACTCAACATCCCTCCTCACCACATGTCCAAACCAATGTAATCTTGTCTCTCTGGCTTTGTCTCCAAACCTTCCAACCTGGGCTGACCCTCTAATATACTTATTTCTAATCCTGTCCACCCTCGTCACACCCACTGCAAATCTTAACATCTTTAACTCTGCCACATTCAGCTCAAACTCTTGCCTTTTGTCAATGCCACTGTCTCCAACCCATATAACATAGATGGTCTCACTACCCTCTTGTAGACCTTCCCTTTCACTCTTACTGGTACTCATCTGTCACAAATCACTCCTGACACTCTTCTGCACCCACTCCATCCTGCCTGTACTCTCTTCTTCACCTCTCTTCCACACTCAACATTACTCTGAACTATTGATCCCAAGTATTTAAACTCCACTATCACCTGAACTGGTGATATAATCTAAAAATATGAAATAATCAAGCTAAAACAACTAATGCTGAGGATACTATCACTGAAAAAGTCCTGTCTACTGAGGAGGTATGTGGAAGTCGTAATACAATATAAAAATACTATGTAATCAAGCTGAAACAGCTAATGCTGAGGATCCAACCCTGAAATCGTTGCATCTACTGAGGGGTGTGTGGAAGGCATGATAAAATCTTCAAATACAATATAATCAAGCTGAAACAACTAATGCTGAGGATACTACCACTGAAGCGTCATATGTATTGAGTAGTTATGTGGAAGTGGTGATATAATCTAAAAAAATACTATATAATCAGGCTAAAACAACTAATGCTGAGGATACTACCACTGAAAACATCGTATTTACTGAGTACATGTGTGGAAGTGGTTGTATAATCTAAAAATACAACTGAATCAAGCTAAAACAACTAATGGTGAGAATACTACCACTGAAAACGTATCTACTAAGTAGGTGTGTGGAAGTGGTAATATAATCTAAAAATACTATATAATTATGCTAAAACTAATGCTGAGGATAGTACCACTGAAAATGTATCTACTGAGTACGTGTGTGTAAGTGGTGGTGTAATCTAAAACTTCTGTATAATCACACTAAAACAACTAATGCTGAGGATTCTATCACTGAAAATGGTGTTTCTACTGAGTAGGTGTGTGGAAGTGTGACATAATCTAAAAAAAAAAAACTACATAATCAAGCCAAAACAACTAATGCTAAAGATACTACCACTGAAAACATCGTACCTACTGAATAGGTTTATGGAAGTGGTGATATAATCTATAAAAATTCTATATAATCAAGTTAAAACATCCAATGCTGAGGGTACTATCACTGAAAACATTGCATTGACTGAGTAGGTGTGTGGAAGTGGTGATATAATCAAAAAATATGATATAATCAAGCAAAAGGATGCTAAGGATGGTGCAGAGGTGCAGCAGTAGTGTTATCACCTCACAGCAAGATGATCCCTGGTTTGATTCTCGGCTGGGGTGCCTTCTGTTCAGATTCTGCATATCCTCCCTGCATTCATGTGGGTTTCCTCTGGGTGCTTCGGGTTCCTCCCACATTTCAAAGACATGTGTTTGGAATGTTTCTCCCTGCACCTCTGCTGAAAAATGGCTTTGTTCCAAGTAGGACTTTCCCAGTAAACAAATGTTAAATAAATAAAACAACTAATGCTGAGGATACTACCACTGAAAACATTGTATGTACCGAGTAGGTGTGTGGAAGTGGTGATATATTCTACAAATTCACACTGTAGGTTCATAGGTAGGTACTAGACTATTGGCCCTAGGGCCTGTATAAGCCTAGCCAAAAAGGTACCCTGGCTTTCGCCACCCAAGAAAATTATTTTCCTGTGCCCCTGTTGAGCAGAGCCACAGAAGCGATCCCCAGGGTGAATTTCCTATCTCCCATCCAATCATCAAGATTTTTCTTGAAGAGTGCTAATGAGGAGCTTTGTTTGATATAGATAGGTAGTTTGTTCCAGAGTATGGGAAGTCTGTGGGACAGGAATCTATCCCTCCAGCATGTTCTGTTTATTGTGGTGACAAGGTTTAGGTCCCTAGAGTGTGTAGCTCAGAGGGATTGGGATTTCTTTAAGTGGAGCATGTACAACAGCTCTAGGTTTGACACAGTTTTGCATGTTAGGCAAAGATCGCCTCTGAGCAGGCAATATGTGACGGAGTAAAGCTGGAGTTTTTTGAAACAGTCTGCGTACGGCATCTGTTTGAGGCTGGTAATCCTCTTTGTGAGGTTTTTTTGTGGCCTTTCCAGTTGTTGATGTCTTGTGAGGTACATACCTTGTGAAGCTTGCTATTTCTGTTTTTTTTGACATACCAAAAGGGTCGTTGTATTCTATAACGGGTCTGAGTGACGAGTAGAGGGGAACAATGACCGCTTTTTTTTTTCCTGGATGACAAACCTTTTTTGATGAGGTGTGCCACGTAGAAGAATTTCCTGACTACTGTGGCGATGTGATTATCAAAGGAGAGACAACTGTCCACCTGTGTCCCAAGGTCACACTTTTGGTGTTAAGTAGGCTACCACCTATGTGGTAGTTCATGGGTACAGAGTTTTTACCAAAAGGGATGACAATGCACTTTTTGGCATTGAGCTTAAGGCCATGGTTTTGACACCAGATATCTGTCTCAGTGAGGCCCTTTTGTAGGATGTCCACATCGTTAGGAGTTTCGATTTATGGCTCCTAGTTTGCAGTCATCTGCGAACTTCATTAGCCAAAGACCTTCTGTGTTAGCCTGTACTTCAGAGAAGTAGATACCAGACAGGAGAGGACCCAGGACTGAACCCTGTGGTACTCCAGTTGTCACTGGTCTGAAGTCGGATTTGGAGTCTGCTACTTTCACAATGTGGGTTCTGTCAGTGAGCCAGCTGGCAACCTATGTTGTGTCATAGGGGTTTATACCTAGTTTAGTGAGTTTATCTATAATTCCAGAGTGGGGGGTGGTGTTGAAAGCCTTGGCAAAATCTCGATAGGCTGTGTGAACCACCTTACCTTTATCTACAGCTTTGGTGACCACTTCAAAGACGTCTATCAGGTTTAGGAGACATGATATGCCTTTTACAAACCTGAACTGGGTGGGGTTTAGAATTGGGAGATTACAAATGTCATTTTGTTTATAAGTTTCATGATGATACTTTCCATAGCCTTGCAGACCAGGCTCATCAGGCTAATGGGGAGGTAGTTCCTGGGGTCCGTGGTGGCTCCCCCTTTGTGGAGTGGGATAACCGTCGCTGTGCACCATTCAGTGGGCACAAAGCCTGAGGTGAGGCTATGATGGTATTTAGGTGAGGTGCCAGTTTGTTCTGTAGTTCATGTAGAATGCAGACTGGGATGTTTTCAGGTCCCATGGATGCTGTGTTCTTGGCTTTGGAGAGTGTGGCTTTTACCAGTGCAGCCGTGATTACAGGAACTCTGCATTTTTCCGGTATAGAGATGGGCCCTTTAGGGGGTGAGAGGGGAGTAAAGTTAGCACTGAACCTATCTGCCAGGATGTTGGCGATATCAGTTGGTTCTGTATATTTATTGTCATTGTGCTGTAACTCAGAGCAGATCTGAGTGTTGCCATTGAGATTCTTGACATAGCTATAGAATGCTTTGTGGTTGTCTTTAGAATCAGTGGCGATTTTGTTTTCGTAACTAGCTTTGGAGGATTTTATGAGGGATCTCAGCTTCTTAGTGAGGCTGACCAGGGAGTTCCTCCAATCATGGGATATTACTTTTTTGCAACAGTTTCTTTCTTCTGTTGTAGAGTTTGTTTATGGCAGGGGACCACCAGATTGGCTTCCTTTTTTGGAGGATAGCATCTTTGTTCTGTTAGGGATTGTATGATCTATGCACTTGTGTAAGTGCTATATATAAGTATAAAATGTAGAAAAAATAAACATCCCTCCCTGCATACTAACATAAATAAAAAATCAACACACATATGTGAATGTATGTGTTCCAAGAACGAAAGTTAAAACAGACTTTCAAAGTACTAAATTAGCTTTCAACCTTAAAAGTGAACTAATGGACACATTTTCATTTAAGTCAGGTAAATTTGTAGCATTAGTTTGTAACTGCCACTGCAATTCCCTTAATTCTAAATATTCTTCCATCAATCCCCCTTCGGTCCTTGTTTAACATGGTCTATGACAATAAATTTAAAAAAATGATCACTATTGATTGTAATGTGTGTAGCTAATGCATTCTTTTGTTCTTTTTTCTTAATATAACTATGTTGGTATATCCTACTTCTAATAGGGTTTTTTGTCTTCCCTATATAGAAACACACACATTGCTGACACAGGGCTAAGTACACTACTGATTTGGTGTTGCAATTGTATCTTTTATGTAACATGATTGTACCAAAATTAGCAATTCTTACTTCACTTGCCTCAAGTATATATTGGCATTGCGAACACTGCCCACATTTACTCATCTTTCCTATGCTCATCACCCGGAGATTTCTTTCCAATAAGTTTTTTATACTCATGTCCTTTTTATATACAATTCGGGGGTTCTTACCCATAATGTTGGCATATTCTAAGTCTACTGAAAATGCATTCCAATTTTTCCTCACTATATGACTGATCTCATTAAAGTGTCTATTACAGGTTAACACCAAGGTATGCCCAGAAATCTTCCTTGACTTTTTCCTTCTTGTCTTGAATATTACCTGAGGAGTTGTTACACCTAGACCCTAGGAGCGGGGTATATTGTACTTCCTTCCTTTTTTGTAATACCTCAGAAAAATATTCGTGGGAGGCATGGCCAAGATGAGCTCCAGATAACAGCAGATTAATTCAGCTCCACTATGATAAATTTCTGACAGGAATTTATAATATCTAAATTATTCTAAGAAACGTTTTCTTATATATACAGTTTTCTGATATCATCTTCTAGGATAATATCGAAACAATAATGATTTAGACAAATTTTCCTGTCAAAAATCTCTCTGGATTATTTCCTATCATCAAAGAACATCAGAATGAGCTTTTCAAAAGCTAACAAGCAGGATACCATCCTCAAAAAGGAACTACAAACCTTCTTGGCAAACATGCAGTACTTAACTAAAACAGACAAAACAGACTTAAAGATTGACACCTTCAAAGAAAAATGCTAAAAGCAGATGGACCTACTTCATGAAGATTTACAACAACAAAAAGCACAAATAACAGGAATAGATGAAGCTTTAAATGACATAGACAACAGAATGCAAGAAGGAGAAAATAATACAGAATTTCTTCTCAAACGAAACACTCTCCTTCAAAATAAACTTGATGACCTAGAGAACATTTTCGGAGAAACAATATTAGAATTTTTGGGCTGCCAAAAAACATTGAAGACAACAACATGGTAAGCTTTTTAACTTCACGGCTACCTAAAATACCTGACTAACCAGAAGCCTATTCTTTCGGCATAGAAAGAGGCCATATGTCTTTGTCTTCCTCTAATACAAGCAAAAAAAAAAAAACACCTAAATCAGTTATTGTAAGATTTCTTTCATCCTATGATAAAGAAATGGTACTAAAAACAGCATGGACAAAAGCACCTATAAAAGTTAATGATGCTGTTATCCAATTTGATAATGACTGCTCCTCGATGGTCATAGCTAAAACGAAAATATTCTTGCCATTAATTAAAGAACTGAAAAAAGCTCAACTTAAAACACATCTCCTATTTCCAGCCAAACTGAAAATCTTCTTACAAGATGGTCCCAAAACTTTTGAAGACTTAGACTCTGCCTTGGCATATGATAAAAAGCATAAGATATTAGATAAAAATAGAAGAAATGGAATGGGCTAGTCCATCATTGAAAAGAATGGCAAGTGGCACATCATGGAAAACAACTGAGAAACAAGAGACTGAATAACAAATAACAATACACATTATTTATCCTTTTGCTCAAAAAACAGTCATTTCCTCATTCTCTTATTTTCTTTTATGACCTTGGACTACACACAAAACTGGTAACAAGGACTTATTAAAGTATAAACAAGTATTTAAGGTAAATGTTAAGTCATAAATGACTTAAATGAAATATTATATTACTTCTCATTATATTAGAAAGGATGAAGATAAGTAAGGAGGTTAGTGATAGTATGTATATGTTGTTGTCTCCTTTTATTAATGTTATATTATAAACACTTTATGCTACATAATATCCAGTAACTTGCTGTTTGTTTGAGTTAAGACAGTCTGAGTTATAAAAAAAGCGAGTTTAAATAATTTGTAATTTTATTTAATTAGTAGCTGTTGCCCTTTATTAACATTATTATAAGTCAGAAGGTTGCTGCACAGCTTTTTAGAGAGCGTTTTGAAACTAATGGCAATATTCAGTGGGTTAATTGGGCTGATAATCTGACATTGTTGTGTATGAACCTTTGTGATGAATGTAAATGGGCTTGTGCACTAATAGACATAGAAAGTTCCAAAAGAGTGAAAATGAAATAGTTAGGAAGGTTCACTTATGAATTTTCCCACTAGAACTTCATTATAGACAAATTTGAGTCTCCCTGATCTTGAGAAGCAAGTCCACAAGCAGATATGCTTACAGCTTCACTTCGTAGATGCCTGTGAGCAGCACTGCAACATTCCATGAACTTTGAACCTTGATGACGTCAAACAGCGATGAGGGAAAATGGCAAAGCACAGGAAAAGAAAACAGAACTGTCACAGATTAAGCAGAAACGCAAATGGAAGAGATATGCAAGTCATAGGTTCATAGAGGCCCATGCCAGTCAGAACTTTAAAGCAAAGGAAATAGCGTATTTTACAATCGAATATGGTTAAACTCTTTTTTTTTTTTTTAATAAAAATGTAACTAAATCCTGGGCGAGGCAGTTTGAGAATATAAAAAAAGAGAGAAACAGGGAAAGATGTTATTTAATACTTAACATGTTTTATTAATTTATGCTATATCATAAAGGGGAAAAATAATGTCAGATGATACCATGCTGAAAAAGAAATGCTTCGAGGCATAATATTTGTGGGATTTATTTTGTCAACATTTATCATATTTAGGATTGTTCTTTCTTTGGCTTTACATGTTAAATAAATCAGACTCATAGGGGTACAGTTACCAAAGTCGGTAGATGTTCCATCATTGTGCTGAAGGATAAGTTATAATCCTGAATTCATACAATACAAAAGTCATATTAGGAATCACAGTTAAATACTGATTCTGCTGAATCTGATAGCACAAATGTTATGATACTGAGAAGGCATTCAGGGATCTTATTATGTACCACTGATGAAATACTTATGACTTTAATGTATACGCTTAAGAACATCTTCATTAATGTTTAAGGGAGTTATGGTTGGGGCATTTCTGGTGGAATCCTAGAGAGTAAAGTCAAGTGAAATCTGAGCTGAATGAATCAGTCAGTTAATCTGAAGTATCCTCTGGTTTTTCATGTAGGAAGTCAAAGGGCAAAGGATGAGTGAAGTTTAGAATTGAATATATCAGCAAGTAAATCTGATATACTCTACGGCATCTCTTCTGAGATGTCAGAAAATAAAACCAGAGGGATAATTAAACTGATTGTATCAGCTAATCTGACGTATCATCTGGCCCCTAATATATGTCTCTATTTATAATAAGTACAGCAAAAAGTCATATACTGCTCTTGTGGCTGCTGATAAAAGCCTAGTGATTGTCCTTAATCGAGGTGGCTACTTTTATCTCAGATTTGGCTTTAGTAGAGTTATTAACTTGTTTAAGTTTTAATACCTTGCAGTACATTGCCCTTTTAAACCTTAGACCTGATCTATTTCCTTCTATAATACAACTTGTTTATGTTTGAATTCTGTTAGAGTGGCTTAATTTCAAGTTTGTCTTGTATGTATTTATGGTAAGCAAATTTGCTTCTTTGCAGAGGTATACATGACAATACAGTTCTTTGGTTTGACTCCATGGGTACAGTGTGGCTCACTAGATTTTATGGTCTAGAAATGTTATAAAGGTGTCACTACCTTGACTCAATAGACTAATATGTAAACAGTTATTCATATAAAAGTTCACTGCTTTTAAGAGTTTCTAGTTTCAAGTTGTTTTAAGGAGACAATATTATATTACAGATTATATCTATATCACTAGTCATCACAAATATTTTCGTGAATATTTTAAACTGTTTGTAGATACAATTTTAATATGTAAACAGTTAAAGTTGTTTATCTTGTTTTAAAAGTATTCTCTACACAAAAAATTTATCTCTATTTACATAGTTATATGTTATAAGATTTGTGAGCAACTCTATTAACACTCTTACTGACTTGAGACAGTCTTCTTTTTTTCTGTCACGGTTGATAGCAGAGTGTTGGAATATAAGATGATAAACACAAAAGGTGGTCTTTGTGCCCAAACTATCACTGATAACCAAAGGAAAGGCACAAGAAATCAGCAAGTGAAAGTTTAATGACACTCCACATGTAAAATCACCGCACAAGCAGAACCAAACAAAAAACGCTGCCACAATTTCCAAACACGTTTTTGTCAGTATTCACTTCTTCAGAAATGGTTAACAGTTCTAAATGTGTTGTATATATATGTCAGCTGTTATTTAAATCAGCCAATAAAATCCCCTACTCACTTAATAATAAAATTAAATAATTAAACAATTAAACATTTGTCGTTAAAAATAAAACAAACCCACAGGTTTCTTTACGACAATACAGTATCATAAAACTGACATTTTAGTTGTAACAACTGGATACATATTTTTTAAATACTTTGTGAATTTTACAGTGGTCTTGAATAACTTACAAACATTTCATGAACGCTTAGTGTTTTCTCCATATTAATACACTACTACCCTCTAGTGGTGAAACAAAGTAATTAACATTGGAAGAGATATAAATGTTAAAAAATGAATAAATAGTATAAATCTTATGTAACTTAAGATACATGATAAAATTCATACCTGTTTAGAAAAATATATATAAAATGATATGAAATATACATGTGTATTAATAAATAATTATAACTTGGCTGATCTCAGTTTTAATGCAGGTTTTAAAGAAATCATTTAATTTAAGCCTGGATAGCTACCAGTTTCCAAAGTTAGTTGCCAAAATAGCTCTTTGTATTCTAAACGGGTCTCCCAAGGTCCACCCCTAAGATCTAGGGGGACTACCTCAATAACAAAAAAATGATATTTTGCTGACTTACATGATAAAGTGTGTTTAAACAGTGCATTGTTTACATTTTCTTTTCTGATGGAAAACATTATCAGTCGGCTTTGACTATCACCTACAACGGTGGGACTAACGCAGTTAATAACATTATATATGATGAGTGGAATAGGTTTGCCGAATTCTCAGATTTAAATTTTGAAGAACCCCTTAGATTTTTTTTTAAAAAGGACGAAATATTAAGAACATATTGGAGGGTGGAAAACAGGCTACATACCTCTCCAACAAAACAGGTACACACACATGTGGAAATTGCCATTATTGTGTTAACATTAGGGAAGGAGACAACATGTTTTTGAAAAGTAGAGGTAAAATTATTACCACCAAAGGCTTTGCAAACTGCAACACTTGTGGTCTGGTATACATTGTGACATGTGAAATATGTGACTCCTTCTATATTGACATAACAGAGAGAAAACTGAGACAAAGGGTGTACGAGCACTTATATGGTTTAAGAAAAGAAAATGTAAACAATGCACTGTTTAAACACACTTTATCATGTAAGTCAGCAAAATATCATTTTTTGTTATTGAGGTAGTCCCCCTAGATCCTAGGGGTGGACCTTGGGAGGCCCATTTAGAATACAAAGAGATATTTTGGCAACTAACTTTGGAAGCTAGTAGCTATCCAGGCTTAAATGAAATGATTTCTTTAAAACCTGTATTAAAACTGAGATCAGCCAAGTTATAATTATTTATTAATACACATATTGTATATTTCATATAATTTTATATATATTTTTCTAAACAGGTATGAATTTTATCATGTATCTTAAGTTACATAAGATTTATACTATTTATTCATTTTTTAAGATCTCTCTTCCAATGTTAATTACTTTGTTTCACCACTAGAGGGTGGTAGTGTATTAATATGGAGAAAACACTAAGTGTTTATGAAATGTTTTTAAGTTTTTTAAGTTATTCAAGACCACTGTAAAATTCACAAAGTATTTAAAGAATATGTATCCAGTTGTTACAACTAAAATGTCAGTTTCATGATACTGTATTGTTGTAAAGAAACCTGTGGGTTTGTTTTATTTTTAACGACAAATGTTTAATTGTTTAATTATTTAATTTTATTATTAAGTGAGTAGGGGATTGTATTGGCTGATTTAAATAACAGCTGACATATATATACAACACATTTAGAACTGTTAACCATTTCTGAAGAAGTGAATACTGACGAAAACGTGTTTGGAAATTGTGGCAGCATTATTTTTTGTTTGGTTCTGCTTGTGCGGTGATTTTACGTGTGGAGTGTTATTAAACTTTCACTTGCTGATTTCTTGTGCCTTTCCTTTGAATATAAGATGATACATATAGAAATAAATTGTCAATTGAAACTTTATATTTTTCAAGTTTAATACATGAAAGAGTTATTTATTCATTCATATATTTGAAAATGATAACATATATATCCCGAAAGTAGTTAATTAGTAATAAAATGTGACTAGAATTACTAAACTATAATCTATTCATGATGCATTATTTTCAGAAGATTTGATTCGTCTTAGTATTTCATCTGTTTCAGTATTTGATCCTGGTAACCATAGATACAGAATAAGAATTGTATATATAAGTAAAGATATGATGAACATTCCAAGGAAATCTAAATCACACTTATGAGAGTTAAAAATAATAAACATATTATAACACATGAGATACAAACATTTGATTTTAGGCAATACTTTAATATACTCAAACTCTTTGATTCTGAAAGGTCGATGAGTCTTATAGATTGTCATTTAATATGACAGACGAAAATGAAATAAAAAATACAGAAGTAAAGTTCAACAATATATACTAAATATGAGCTGAACTACTGCTGTTATGGAAAGGGTGACTAATTTGAGTGGTTGATGCTACTCAAATTGGGAGTTTATAACTCCAGGCAGGGCTTGGGGTTTGTTTTTAAGGTTATGCAATTAATTTATTGTTGTAATATCTTTTCAAGACATCCACTATGTTCATTATACACAAGTTTCCAACTTTGAACACACTTAAAGTATATTATATCCACAAAATAACCCCATACATGAAAAAAGACTTAAATCAATATATAATAGATGGAAATTAAAAAAAAAAGTAAGGGGAAAATTAATTGACTTTGAATTACAGAAAAATACATCAAAATTGTTACACAGTTAAAATGGTTCTTTTGAAAGGTATCTCTATTAACATTAATGGCTTAAATAACCCATGTAAAAGAGGAAGCTTATTTAGATACTTGAATTTACACAAATCAAATCTAATTTTATTACAAGGAACACATCTTCTGAAAAAAGACATATCTAAATTGGATACAAATAAGTTTATTATTTATCTAGTTCTGAACATTCACAAAAAAAAGATGTGTAACCATTTTATGGAAAAAAAATTACCAATTCCCAAAATAATAAACATGTGTCAAGATGATAAAGGAATGTTTTGTTCAGTTATAGTGGAAATAAATAGAAAAATCTTCACCTTGGTTAATGTTTACTGGATACCAGGCATAGAAACTAACACAGTTAAGCAACACCTGACGCAAATAGTTTTCTTTTTTAAAGGAAATAGTATAATAGCAGGTGATTTTAATTGTATTCGAAATGAAAATGAAACTATGTTATAAGTAAAAGGAAGATAACATCTCAGGCCAAACATTTAAAAGACTTTATGAATTAATTTAATCTAAAAGACATCAATAATCAAGCAGATCCAAAATCATTACCCTTTACTTTCTTTTCTAACAGACATAGTTCCTATTCCTAAACAGAGTTCTTATTTCTAATCAGTTAACTAATGATCTAACTAAATCTATGATTTTCTCTTGTTCGTTATCTGATCATAATTCTGTAACTTTTGAATTAACTATTAACTCAGCATTCAATGTGCAGTTTAGAAGAATATCAGCTTATATTACTAAATTAGAAGAATTTAAAGAATTTATAATTAACGAAATACAAAATGTTATTGAACTAAATACCATTTCAGAGACATCAGTCATATATATTTGGGATGCCCTAAAAGCATATTTATATCGGAAAATAACCAAATGGTATAGTAATAAAAGGAAATCCTGGGGTAAAGATCTGCAGGAGCTACAGAATAAATTAGATATTCTTAAACTTAATCATAAAGATAACACAGACATAAAGGAGAAAATCAATGAATTAAACAATAAATACTTAGAAATTCTTAATCACAAAACTATGATTAGCCTGGAAAAATACAAATTTCTTGCCTTATTTCAACTAGTCCTAAATAAACTCAAAAATAAAACCAAAAGACTCAGTAAGTACAATCATATTAAAGAGATTGTTTCTACTAAGAAAAAGAGGAATGTTTATAGCATACAAGTCATATTAGAAGAATTTAGGGAGTACTTTCATAAAATTAACCATAATGCATTACTGACTACATTAAACTTGAGTTTTATCTGTACGCCTTTTGGATATTTATTGGCGCCTGTTTTTACCCGGTGTTGGTTTGGTTCTTCTAGTTTTGTGTTACCAACATTTGCTTCTGTTTGGTTTGGTTTTAACCATAATGAAGTTATTATGGAATCAAAAGAAAACATAAAATGATTTATAAATAAATACACTAATAAATATCTTAACAAACAATAAGTAGACTTAATGGACAAACATTACATTGACAGATATCCAAATTCAAATTAATACCCTTAAATTAAATAAAACACCAGGGAACAATGGAATCATTCCGGCAATCTATAAAATTATGCCTAGAAGTCCTCTAATCTTATTACAAAAGGTCTTAACAGCCCAGACTGAGTCTACAAGTCCTCCTCCATGGAAATACATGTTTACTGCACCTATAATAAAACCCAATAAAGACCCAACTAAATGCTCCTCTTATAGACCCATTTCTTTATTGAATGTTGACTATAAAATGTTTATGAATATTTATGCTGACAGATTGAAGAAATTTCTTCCAAATTTGATTGAAGATCAAACGGGCTTTATAATTAATAAAAATACATTTGATAATATAAAAAGAACATTAACCCTAATAGATTACTCAAATAAGAAAAAAAAAGATTTAACTCTAATAAGTTTACATATAAATTCTGCTTTTGACTCTGTGAATTGGGACTACCTGTTTACATTACTTAAAAGCTTGAATTTCTCAGTTTTGTAAATATAATTACATATCTATATAAATGTACTCAAGCATATATAAAATAGGTACATATATTTCACAAAATATCCCAATTTTAACAGGTACTAAACAAGGTTGTCCTCTTTCTCCCTTGTTATTTACTTTAATAATGGAACCATGGGCTAATGTCATAAGAATGAATAAAGACACTGAAGGCTTTAATATAAATTCTGATATTTTATCTAAAATACAGCTCTTTGCCGATGATGTCCTCGTTATAATAAACGGGAATATATCATCTATTTCTGCTTTATTTAATACTATAGACGATTTAAAAAAAATATCAGGTTTAACTTTCAATAATGACAAAACAAAGATACTTCCTATTTACCCCAATAACAAACTAGTAAAAATATCATAAATATATACTTAATTCTGAACAAATAACATATTTAGGGATAATATTAGCCAAAGATGTTAAAAATATACTACACCTTAATTATAATAATACCCTTAAAAATATTCAGTCTCTTATAGCAAAGTGGAATAAAATCTTTTTTACAATGGAAGAAAGACTATCAATAATTAAAATGATAATACTTCCAAAAATACTATACATCATTCAATCAATTTTACTATTTCCACCAAGACCAATAGTTAGAAAACTAAATTCAATGATGTTAAGATTTCTATGGTTTCCAAACAAACCAAGAGTAGCTCTAAAATATCACATAAGAAGCTGGTCTAAAGGAGGGATAACATTCCCTGACTTGGATTTATACTCAATCTCTTCTATAATTAAAACAATATCTCTATTAGTGGACTTTTCGTATTCAGCTAAATGGAAAAAATACTGGGAAGTAATACGTATGGACATATTCATTAGACCTCAACCCAACAAAATTAATATATTAAACAATCCCTTTCTATGGATATTAAAGATCTCGTCACAACATTTGTTACACCAAGTCATTCAACTAGTTATATTTCAATTCTTATAAATAATTTTAGAAATGTTATATATAAACATCCAATATCTAAAGAATGGTGAAGCACCACACTGTAGAACAAGCCAAACCTCACACCACAAGTTCCAGGCCAGATGAATTCACTCAGTTTAATACACAGACTGATTTATTAAAATAAAAACTAACTTCTGCAGTAAAAATTAACAGCAAAACTTCAAACTCTTATACAATTACGCAATGGTGATGTAATCTGAAAATACTACATAATCATGCTGAAACAACTAATGCTGAGGATACTACCAGTGAAAACATCGTATCTACTAAGTAGGTGTGTGGAAGTGGTGATATAATCTAAAAATAGTATATAATCAAGCAAAAACAACTAATGTTGAGAATGCTACCTCTTAAAACGTATCTACTGAGTACGTGTGTGGAAGTAGTAATCTAAAATATTATATAATCAAGCTGAAACAACTAATGCTGAGGATACTACCACTGAAAACTTTGTATCTACTGAGTAGGTGTGTGGAAGTGGTGATACAATCTAAAACTACTGTATAATAAGGTTAGAACAACTAATGTTGAGGATACTTCCACTGAAAACGTCATATCTACTCAGTAGATGTGGGGAAGTGATGATTATAATCTAAAAATACTATATAATCAGGCTAAAACAACTAATGCTGAGGATACTACCACTGAAAATGTGTCTACTGATTGGATGTGTGGAAGTGGTGATATAATCTAAAAATACTATATAATCAGGCTAAAACAACTAATGCTGAGGATACTACCACTGCAAATGTCACATCTACTGAGTAGGTATGTGGAAGTGGTGATATAATCTAAAAATACTATATAGTCAAGGTGAAACAACTAATGCTGAGGATACTACCACTGAAAATGTATCTACCGAGTAAGTGTGTGGAAGTGGTGATAAAATCTAAAAATAGTAAATAATGAAGCTAAAACAACTAATGCAGAGGATACTACCACTGAAAATGTATCTCCTGATTAGGTGTGTGGAAGTGGTGATGTAATAAAAAAAAACTATATAACCATACTAAAACAACTAATGCTGAGAATACTACCACTGAAAACATCGTATCTGAGTATGTGTCTGGAAGTAGTGATCTAAAAATATTATGTAATCAAGCTGAAACAACTGATGCTGAGGATATTACCACTGAAAACTTTGTATCTACTGAGTAGGTGTGTGGAAGTGGTGATATAATCTAAAAATACTATATAATAAAGCTAGAACAACTAATACTGAGGATACAACCACTGAAAACGTCATGTCTACTGAGTGTGTGGCAGTGGTGATGTAATCTAAAAATACTATATAATCAAGCTAAAACAACCAATGCTGAGGATACTACCACTTAAAACGTATCTACTGAGTAGGTGTGTGGAAGTGGTGATTTAATCTAAAAATTCTATATAATCACACCAGAACAACTAAGGCTGAGGATACTACAATAAAAATGTCTTATCTACTGAGTAGGTGTGTGGAAGTGGTAATATAATCTAAGCATACTATATAATCAACTAAAACAACTAATGCTGAGGATAGTGCTACTGAAAACATATCTACTGAGTAGGTACATAGAAGTGGTGATATAATCTAAAAAAACTGTATAATCAAGCTAAAACAACTAATGCTGAGCATAGTACTACTGAAAACGTATCTACTGAGTAGGTGTGTAGAAGTGGTGATGTAATCTAAAAATACTATATAATCAAGCAAAAATAACTAATGCTGAGGATACTACCACTGAAAATGTATCTACTGAGTAGGTGTGTGGAAGTGGTGATATAATCTAAAAATACTATATAATTAGGCTAAAACAACTAATGCTGAGGATACTACCACTGAAAATGTATCTACTGAGTAGGTGTGTGGAAGTGGTGATGTGATCTAAAAAATACTATACATAATCACACTAAAACTAGCAATGCTGAGTATACTACCACTGAAAACTTTGTACCTACTGAGTGGGTGTATTGAAGTGGTGATATAATCTAAATATTCTACATAATCAAGCTAAAATAACTAATGCTGAAAATAGTGCCACTGAAACCATCGTACCTGTTGAGCGGGTGTGTGGAAGTAGTATCATCTAAAAATACTATATAATCACACTAAAACAAGTAATGCTAAGGATAGTACTAATGAAAACATATGTAATGAGTAGGTGTGTGGAAGTGGTGATATAATCTAAAAATACTATACAATGAAGCTCAAACAACAAATGCTGAGGATAGTACCACTGAAAACGTGTCTACTGAGTAAGTGTGCGGAAGTTGTGACACAATTTAAGAAATACTATATAATCAAGCTAACACAACTAATGCTGAGGATGCTACCACTGAAAGCATCATATCTACTGAGTAGGTGTGTGGAAGTGGTGATATAATCTAAAAATAGTATATAATCAGGCTAAAACAACTAATGCTGAGGGTACTACCGCTGAAAACATTGTACCTACTGAGTAGGTGTGTGGAAGTGGTTACAGTGGCGATACAGATTTTCTCTAAAGGCTTTTAACTGATTAATGTTTGTGATTGTTGTGTTGCTCTTTGGAGAATATTTTGAATAAGGAGATTTTTATTTTTTTTTTGTTAAGTTTTGTTTGTTCTAAATTTCTTTCTGTGGCTTTCTAGAGTAAAGGTTTTAGCTTTATTTGTATTCAATTCTTGAAATTCTCAGTTATGGTAGTTATTTTGTTCAACGGTATTTAATTTTTTTTTTGTAAGCTTTCCAAGCAAGTCTAAGTTAAACGTTAAGTGGGATTAAACTTTAACTTTTAGTGATACACATTATGCATCCACAAGGGTCAAAGTTTGACTTTAGAGTTGCAGTAGCATATCTTTCTTTTGGCTACTTTGCTTTTTATTTAGTAGCATTGGATATGAAGGAATTTGGTCTGAAGAAGTGGGCAGAGGTAGCCGTGAAAGCACTAACCATTTTATGAAGTTGTATACTGTTTAGAGTAATTTTTAGTTGTATCCCGCTCATGTTTCAGTACTTGTGCGGTTTTGTTTTAATTACAGTGTATTACATAGCGCTTGTACCATTAATCCTATTTGCTGGTGTTGTATGTTTTTGGATTTATAAAAAAAAAGTTAAGTTTACTGAAGAAAGTAGAGTTACTGGTAGAGATGATTTGAATTGGAGGAAAATGTGGAATATTTCATGTATCATGCTAGATTGGGAAGCAAAGTAAATAAGAATAAAGTGGAGCAATGGACCTGAAGTGGATGGCTTGCATTTGTTGGTGGGGGTAGTAGAATCACAGGAGAGAGAAAAGATGCATTAATGAGGTGTAAGGAGGAAACTTTACAATTTGTAGGGTAATATTTTGTAGACACTTCAGTATTGTGTATTTTAAGTGAAGCCTCACATTATTAATGCTCAGTGCATCAGTTTTTACACTGTTGTCCATGATCTTGCAGTACGGCTACAATTCACAGACAAGTGCTGCAAGGCTGCTCAGTACTAAATAGCATGACTGCAACAGGATACTCCCCTCAGCTGATGAGATATGTAGCAGGGCTTGCATAACACCCACATACTGAGGAAGGGGTTGTGCACTATATTAAAGCTATCATGTTATGGTGAACAGCAGCACCAGACAAGTCCTGTGGACCACCAACATTTCAATGGCTCACATGAGGAAGAGGCGGAGTTCCTGGTGTCTCACCGTGAGGAAAGGGAGTGGACCGTCATACATACCACTCAATCCCTTAGCACAAGCATTGTGGATAAAGCCAAAAATAATGGGAGACAAAGAACCAGCAATAGGAACAGATTTAAACATTGCTGCTATAACTATATATTCCATAGCTAGGACTCCTCTACTCTCTACCCTTCTATATGCCTCAACAATATTCACTAATCTCAGAAAATCAGATTTAAAGAAACTGGAGTCCTGCCATAACAAAATCGCAAGTTTCGCTACTAATCTCCCTTACAGATCTCATCACTGCACAGCACTTTATAACAAACTGGATTGAACTGCCCAATCTCCTATTCCTCAACCGACTGTCATTCATTCCATCTTCTACCATCCAGACAACTGTCCAGCACTCGAGCTTAGTGCAGCCTACTCAAGATACTCCAACAAACTACTCAAAGTAACTTAATCTAATAATTGTTATGGTAACTCTCTAGTCTCCAAGTAACTAAATCTAATAATTGTTATGGTAACTCTCTATTCTCCAAGTACCTAAATCTAATAATTGTTACAGTAACTCTCTATTCTCCAAGTAACTAAATTTAATAATTGTTACGGTAACTTTCTATTCTCCAAGTAACTAAATCTAATAATTCTCACGGTAACTCTCTATTCTCCCACCCAATGTCTAAGTCCTGGAATTCCATGTCTCTGACAATACAAAGTTCTAGTAACACATCCAGATTTAAACTAGTACTTAAGGAACACCTAACCAACAACTGGCTTGGCTCCTGCACTAATCCAGGCTGATCATTCTGTCCTTCCTTGTTCTTACAACCAAGATATTTCTTCCCTAAGTTCTAACATCTAAACTATCCCTTCTCTCATGGAATTCCAATTTCTGTCTACCTATCTCAAGCTCGCTACTGCTCCTATTTTTATCTACCTATCTCAAGTTTCCTACAGTTTTATCATATTTCCTCCTCCTTGTACTTCAACTCAATATTGCCTTAGTAATCACTGTTTAGAACAAGTAACACTGAGATAGCAACAATCAGCCATAATTTTGTTCACATACCATGCATGTATCTTATATTTACCACCAAAACCATGATATTGATCTACTAATCAGTCATTTCTATGTGATGGCACAAGCTATTTCATTCTAGTTTATTTGTTAGCTTTTTTTCCCACTTTATATTACTCTCTTAATTTTTATTGTTTATGTATAAACTATTTACTACCTATATTTACCAAAGTTATGTATTCTTGATTGTTCTCGATTTCTTGCATAGTTTGTAATGTGTTTTTTATAATGGAGCTTTTCTCCTCGGGCCTCTACTGAAAAAGGGCCACTGGCCCAGTCAGACATCACTGGTAAACACATGTAAAAAAAAAAAAAAAAAAAACAACATAATAAACCTGTAATGTTGGGAAAATAACAGGCTTTGCTTTAGCATGCATTTTCTGAAGGGTATGAAGTCTGAAATTCAAATGTCTCTCATTATTTAGTGATATAAATCCTCAATGATTTGCAAGAAACCCACAAATTTTATGTGAGCAAACCAAAATAGATAAAAATCTGGAGAGTTCAGAGAGATGCTGTCATATCCAGGTGTGATGTGGAAGCTGGGCTGACAATCACCACATGAGTGTCCACAGAAAATGCACACTAGTAATACCCAGTACGTTCATATGGTATATTGTACTACATAGGTTCTTAGGAGGTTACTAGGCTAATAGCCCTAGGGCCTTTACAAGCCTATTAATGTCACAGGTCAGGATGAGATCCCTTGAGTGAGTGACTCTTGTCCCATTTGATTTGCGTATGTGCAGCATTTGCATTAGGACAGAGTTAGAGACTGCTCTGTAGACCAGGCACAGGTCACCTGTCAACAGCCTGTACGAAACAGAGTACAGTGATAGGACTTTGTCTTTCCACATAGTTCATGTCTTGGAGGCCCTGAATTCTCTTGGTTAGAGACCTCTCTTTTCTCTCCAGCTGCTGCAGGTTTCTGGTGAGGTACATACAGTAGGGAGCATTGTACTCAATCAGTGGTCTGATAAGGGTTGAGTACAGTGGAGTAATGACCTCCTTGATCCTAGATGCAATGCCCTTATTTATGACATGGGCAGTGTAGAAGGATTTCCTCACTACTGTGGACAGATGGTGATCGAAGTTTAAATCGCTATCAACCTGCATTCCCAAGTCTCGTACCACTGTGCTTGAGTTTAAAGGGGTGCAGTCTCTAGTGTAACTAGCCGGGGCTATTTCTCTGCAAAAGGGGATAATGAGGCATTTTGTTGTGTTTAGTTTCAGTCCATAGCCCTGGCACCAATTGTTTGTCTGTGTCAGTCCCTTCTGTAATTTGTTGATATCGTTGGGGGACTCTATGAATATGCCTGGTTTACAGTCATCTGCAAACTTAGTAAGCCACAGGCTATTAACGTTTGACTGGACTTCTCTATTTCTCTGCCACCAAACCAGTACTCAGGCTGTGGATTAGGAGACAGCTAAGTGGTTCCACTAGGTCTTGTTTTAGATTTAGTATGCAGCCTGGGATGTTATCTGGTCCCACAGAGGCAGTATTTTTGGCCCTGGACAGTGCTTGAATGACCTGTTCTTTTGAGATAGATGGTAGAGTATAGGTATCAGGAATGCTATGGGATATGGCTGTTGGAGACAGGGAGGTTGAAATTGTCACCAAATTTGTCATTAAGCAGGTTGGTTATTTCTTCAGGTTCCATGTGAGTGGTGCCATCCACTACACAGCTGGGTATTCCCTTTGAGGTTTTGGATGTAGCTAAAGAATGCCTTATGATTATCTTTAGCTAAGGATGCCTGTCTAGTCTTGTAACTTTCTTTAGAGGACTTTACAAGGTTTCTGATTTGCTTGTTTAGGATGTGTAAGGTAATCTTTTGCGGAGTATGTTCCTTCTTGTTCTTAGGTATCAGTTTCTTTCTTTTGTCAAATAATTTATTTATACTTGCAGTCCACCAAGGGCTTGTTTTTGTGAGAAAACCCAATTTTAGTCCTGTCAGGTACTGCCGAGTCAATACATTTGCTTAAGGGCCTATATAGGGCATTTGTGTACTACTTCACATAGGAGACATTGTTGCCTGTATTTACCAGAGGCTTTGAAACCATTTATACCATTGCTTAGGAGGTGATAGAGTGCTTTAAGAGATTTTTTTTTGCTCCTGTGGGGGTTTCAGGTTTAATCTTTACTTCAAACAAAACAGATTTATGGTCTGACTTAACTGGGGAGGGCAGCACACTGGGGGGTAGTGCAGTAGCTCCTCATGTTGGTAAGTACTAGGTCTGGGACATTTAAGCCCTTTGTTGGGGTGCAGACAAACTGTTCCAGTACATTTGAATTAGCAAAGTCCAGGAACCTCAGTGTAGTCATGTTTTTACTCGTGTAAGTCACCCAGTCGATGGATGGATAGTTTGAAGTCTCCCTTTGTCCAACGTGTTTGGCAGTATACTGTGCATTTCAAGCAAGTCCAGGTAGGTGGTGTGCTTTTCCTGGTTCATGGTGGGGGACCTCTAGCTAACTATGATGTGGTATGGTGTTTAGCTTGTAGTTACTTGGACCTGGAGTAGCTCGAGAGAGTCATACTGTTTCACCATTCATGAGGTGTATTTGGATTAAATGAAAATGGATACACTTCCATCTTTGGTTCTTTCACACTTGTTTTGGGGTCTGAACATGTGGAAAGCATTGCAGCCCTGCACGGCCGGGATACTCTCTGCATCTTTGAACCAAGTTTCAGTGTCTGCACACACATCAGCATCTTCCAAGGTGAGAACTGCTTCCAGGGAGTGCAGCTTACTGTTTAGGCTCCTAGCATTAAGCGGCATGACCTTGAGTTGTAGAGTATTGTTCTACATCAGAAGTTTTGTTGTTCTGACATATCCTAAAAAGGCTCTATGGGGGAGGCAAGCAGCTTTACCAATATCCTAAAGCCTTGAGAAGACAAGTGGAGGCCATCTCTGGCAAAGCATCGAGGTCTGTTGACTGTGTCTTCCCAGGCTGACAGATAGTGGATCCCCTTGGAATGACATAAGAAGCTAAGCCAATTGTTGAAATAAAGAAGTTATGTTCTTACCATAACGTTCCATCTGTGTTGTCGATCTTCATTCATTCTTGACTGTTGGGTTTTGTTCCGACCCTCAGAACAGACTCGGCAGTTATATCAATCTTGTGCCAGCCAAAAACCCTCAAGATAAGGCTACCCATACTGCCTCTATTCCCTTTACCTCAGATTGAGTTTGCCCATTTTGTTGAAAAATATGGAAGCTCTATCTGAGCAACAACCCTACTAAAACCCCAGGACTAGTTCTGAACCACCAGGAGTCCCTAGGCAGGGGCAGGAGGATGGGATGTCAAGAATGAATGAAGATCGACAACACAAATGGAACGTTATAGTAAGAACATAACTTCTTTGTCTGATAATGTCAATTTTCATTCATTCTTGACTGTTGGGACAGAGTTCTCAGCTACTTTAGATCCTAGGAGGCCCTAAGGAAGGATATTCCTGAGCACCGTAGAGCCCCTTCCTCTGAAAACTATGTCTAATTTGTAATGAGTGATAAAGGTATGAGGAGTAGCTCAAGTTGCGGCTGCGCATATATCTTCCACAGAAGCTCTGGAATGAAAGACTACTGAAGTGGAAACAGATCTGGTAGAATCAGCTCTAACTTTTGTTGGTAAGTCAAGCTTATAATGACTGTAAATACATGTAATGCAGTCTCTCAACCATTTTGACAGAACTACCTTTTTAACTGGTTTGCCTAATTTAGTACTTGAAAAGGATAATAACAGTTGGCCTGATTTTCTAGATGATTTTGTTCTGTCCAAGTAAAAACGTAACTGTCTGTGGATGTCTAACAAATGCAAGCAATATTCTTCCTTATTTGAAAAATTTGGAAAGAAGAATGATAAATCTATGATCTGGTTGATATTGGAGTCTGACATTACTTTAGACAGAAAGGAGGGATTAGTTATGAGTGATACTCTCTCTTTGTGAAAAATGAAATATGGAGGCTTCACACACAGAGCCTTTAACTCTGAAATTCTCCTGGCAGATGTGATAGCTACTAGGAAGACTGTCTTCCAAGATAAAAAGATGAGGTCAAATGTGGCTGCTGGCTCAGAAGGCTGACAAATCAAAGACTGCAAGACCAAGGTTAGGTCTTAATGTGCTATATGATCTTTGAAAGGTGGCTTCAAATGTAGAGTGCCCTTAAGAAAGGTTTTGCAAAGACAATGACATATCAAAGAATGATCATCAAACCCGTTACAGAAATTCGAAATGGCAGCTAGGTGGACTCGAGTGGTAGAAGTTTAGGCTCCCAATTAAAATAAGGTGGCTAAATATTCCAGGACCTTATCGACCACAGCCAAGAAAGGATCAAAACTGTTTTTATCCGACCAGATAGAAAATCTCTTCCATTTGCTAAGGTAAACTCTTCTGGTGGATGATTTATGAGAAGCCAGAAGTATCCTTTGCACTGGGGAAGACAAATTATTTCACCTGGCAATTACTGGAAGTGGAGAAACCAAGCTGTCAGCTTGAGGTGTTGAAGGTTGGGATGGACCAAGCCCTAAGGATGAGACAACAGATCTGGATTTGGATCCAGAGTCCATGGGTGGTAAACCAGGTGAGACCAGAGGAAGGAAAACCAGATTAAATGGGGCCAAAAAGGTGCAATGAGAATCACTTTGCTTCTCAACCATTGGGCTTTCTTCAGAAATTGAGGAATTAGAGGGATCAGCAGGAAGCAATATAGAAGTCCCGGGGGGCCAATCATGGAGAAGTGCATCTCTTGGGTGTCTCCCCCCAGGGGAGAGCTAGGGCAATGTAGCTGCTGCATTTGTGGTTTATTGGAGAGGCAAACAGGTCGCAGCAAGGTTGACGCCATTGACAAAAGATCTTCATCACCACATTGGGATTCAGAGAACACTCATGAGGTAGAAGGATACACCTGCTTAGCTTGTCCGCAATCATGCTGGAGTTCCCAGGGATATGCATTGCTGTTAGAAAGCGGTTGGAGATGACTGCCCATTGCCAAACTCTTAGAGCTTCCCGACATAGAGGGTAGGATCTGGTCCTCCCCTGTTTGTTTATGAACCAGACTACTGATATGTTGTCTGACTGGATAGCAATCGATCCTGAAGTAAGGGCAGACTGGAATGCTTGCTACGCTAAAAGCACTGCCCTTAGTTTTAGGACACTGATATGCAGATTAGCCTCTTGAGGGGATCAAGCACCTTGGACTGTCTTTCCTTGACAATGCCCCCTGCCCCACCCTATCAGGGAAGCGTCCATGGTAATTATGGCCTTGGGCTGAGAGGGGTAAAAGGGACGACTCCATAACATTTCTTCTGGTTTCATCCATCAAGATAAATCCTGTCTGCAGCTGTTCATTATAAGGAATGGATGAGACATTGGGTGATTTAACCGTGACCATTGTGATGCCAGGAGCCACTGAAGCAGCCTCATGTGGTACCCCACCAGGGGGACTAAAGTGATTGTCGCTGCTATGAACCCAAGAAGTTGTAGAACTAGATGAGCAGGAACTTTGTCTTGAGAAAGAATCACTTGAAGTTGAGATCTCAACTTTACCAGTCTGTGATGAGGAAGGGAAGCCATGCAGAATTTCGTGTTTAGTTTTGCTCTGATGAATTCTGTCTCCTGTGCAGGAGATAGTTGTGCTTTTTCTCTGTTTCCTGAAATGCCTAAGAACTTTGCAAGACATAGAACGGAGTCCAAGGTGTAAGCAGTAGATGTCTGGTGGGGGCGGTGAGGAGCCATTTGTCTAAATATGGAAACACACGGAATCCTTGTAGCCTTAAGTGAGCTGCTACAACTGCGATCCATTTAGTGAACACCCTGGGGGCTGTAGTGAGACCAAAAGGGCAGTGCTCGAAATTGGTAATGACTGGCTCCTAGCCAGAAGGGGGAGATATCTTCTGGAGAATTTGTCCATCTTTATATGGTAATATGCATACTGAAGATTTATGGAGCAATTCCAATCATCTTTCTCGAGAAAAGGAAGGACAGACTGAACCATGACCATCCTGAATTTTATTTGTTGCACAAATTTGTTTAATACACTGAGATCTAAAATTGGCCTCCAGTCCACTATCTTTTTTTGGGACTAAAAAGAATCTGGAGTAAAATCCAGATCCTATATGGTCTGGTGGGACTGTCTGGATGACTCTTTTGAAACTCTAGTGCTGCTAATATCCCTCTGACTGGGTGGAACATTGGGAATTCGCCTTTGTGGTTTGGGAGAAAGATTGAAGGGAATATGGAAACCTCTGGTAATTACTGTCTGCACCCAGGAATCCAATCTTAGTGTGCCAGGCTGCATGGTGCAGAGAAAATCTTCCCCGACTGCTTCCAGAGGGAAGCAACTGGGCCACCGCTCAGGAAGCGCTGGTAGGGTTGTCAAGAAAAGGAATACCTAGAATCCTGGTTGCACAGATCCCCTCTGCCACGAGAGGGGCATCTTCCCGAAGAGTTCCCCCCTCTATCCTGGGGGAATACTCACCACGTGTGTCCCGAAAAGGCCCTTGGGTCTTCCTGAATCACATCTTCCCACTCCTCTGATTCCTGGAGTAAGGTCACTGAGGAGTGGAAAATGCACACCCACAGCAGAAAGGGTCTTTCTGTCCTTCTCACACCTGGCTAATGTGTCTCTGACATTTGGGCCAAACAACAAAGTAGCATCAACAAGAGCATTGACAAAGGAAGACTTAAAGGGGTCCGTAAAATCACACAAGTGCATCCAGGCATGGTGCCTAATGGCAATGCCTGTACCCACTGCCCTGGATGTCCCTTCGGCTGTATGTGCAATAAGCCGCATAGACCAGTTGGAGATCAACTCTAGGGTGGCAAGCTTGGAGGCAACATTATTCTGGACCTTGTCAGACACTGCTCCTGCTAGAAAGCGCAGTTATCAGATCCTTTGGAGTCGAGTGAAGTGTGCCAAGAAGTTCAAGGACCGAATAGTGAAGGTCATTGAAGTAAAGACCTGCTTCCCGAATCTGTCCATCGTCCAAGACTCTCGGTTTGGAGGATGGACAATTGAACTCTCTTCAGAAAGTTCCTTTTTAGTGGCTGCCACCACCACCATAACATCCACTACTAGACCTTTCGACCAATGGGGCTGATCCTCCAGGGCTGAGAGAATTTTGTTCGTTCTCCGGGAAATTGGCTCTATGGTGTCAGGAGCCTTCCACGCATGATGCACAATGAGTTTAATTAGTTCATCCACAGGCAGAGTCACCCAAGAATTAGATGGCTGGGCACAAAAAGCCTGCAAGAAGACATTCCTCGAAGGATGGATTTGAGGGCTTCCAATTAGCCCTCTGTTTCAGAATCTCCAGGATGTCTCCAAAGGAGACATCTTCAGGGGGTGATCGTAGGGATCCTTCCCCTTCATCGAAATCTGCATCTTCAGTGACCGATTCTGGAGAATCCAGGTGCTTTTTCTTTCACAATCTCTTATGGGGTGGCTCCTCAGGGGAAAGATCTGAGGAGCACTCCGAAGAGAGGGGACTCTGCAGTAGGGTATCTTGCTGCACTTGTGCCCACTGTCCAGAAGTTGCAGACTGTGACAGCTGCGAGCCAGAGGATACATAAATGTGATGCTCCAGGGATGGTACCAGTTGTGAGCCTGCTTGAGGCTAGGACTCCCTCCATAATCTCGAAGACAGGCCTGCCCGAAGAGGGATGGGAGCCCGGAACCAAGCAAGACAACCTCGGAATTGGAGTCACACCCCGCACCGATGAGCCGCCCCAGAGTAGAAGCCGAGAGAGGACTTGTAATTGCCAGGGCACCGGGAACCATAGTCAGCGCCATGGAAAAAATTGGAGCAGATCCAAAGATCCCGGAGCCGGCAGTCAAATCTCGGTCCCATGGGTGTGATGGCTCAGATGGAGCCGAAAACCACAGAGTTGGTTCTGGTACCAAGGTAAGATCCACCATCTGTACTGAAGTAGTTGGCACCAGGATCGTCGATATAGTGGGCTCCAAGACCTGTGGGGAGGCTGAAGTAGGAAGATATGTGGGAGTCCTGGGACAGTAAACCTCTGCTCCAGGAGGGAGGGTGCTCTGAGAGGGAGCAGGAAGACCTCTAGCTGCCAAGAACTGATCCACCAATCTAACTACATCCAGTTCTGATAAACTCCTGGAAGAACAGATAGGCATTCCTGAAGGCGATTCTGGTCTCTCTACAAAGTGACTTAACTGCTGACCCAAAAAGGGGTCTAGTGATGGGGGTATCTAGCATCTAGTCCTGGGGGTACTTAGTACCTTGAGCTTTGGCACCATGGTCTGCTGAACAGAAATTTGCTTGGCAGGGGAGGATGGAAGTGGAATATTTGAGGAGGGTATTGTCGGTGCCGGAGAGGTCGTCTGTACCGAAAACAAGGTTGGCACCATAGGATTCTGGGTAGTCTCAATGATACACAGCATTGTGAGAGATTTAAACGGTTTCAGTGTCAGAGCAGGAGTTGGTGCAGTCTTAGGAACTTTAGGCTTCGTTTCCGATGGATGAGTCGAAACCTGAGACTTTGGAGTCTTAGATTCGTGTACCTTGGGAGAGGACGGCACAGAATGGCTCCGTTTCTTTGTTTCTGTCCTGGGAGATTTAGATGTCTCTGCTTTAGAGTTAGCTTCACTAAAAGGACATTTTAGCAATCTCTTAAGTATGAGTTTGTTTTGTCTCTCTGCAAGAGTACCAGCACTGACACCCTTGCAGAGTTCACATGAAGGTTGGATCTCAAGATGAGGGACACCCAAGCAATAAACGCATGAAAGATGCCCATCAGAATTGGGCATCTTCCTGCCACTGTCCCTACTTTGCTTAAACTCTGTGGTTTCCTTCTGTTTTTCTGCCATTTGTCTAGCCAGAAAATGGCACGGGCACACACACGCACGCATGCACACACACACACAATCACTCGTGAAAAGAAGTACAGAATAAAGTTTTTTTTTCCTTAAATATACCAACAATGGTACTTGAAGATTACCCACAAAGCAGGTAAGAGAAAAAGGTCGGAGGGGAAAGGAAACAAGGATACCAGCGATGGTATCAAAGAATTACCAACAGGTGGAGGAAAAGGAGGTGCCTATACCAACAATGGTAAGTAGAATACCTAGAAGATAAGAAAAGGGTAGATACAAAATCACTAACAACTAATGAGAACCTTAGATAGCAAGAGAAAAGAAACTAGCAGAAAAAGTTAGAAAAAAATAAACTATATAGCCAAACAATTTTAGCACTTAGCTGAGCATGGCTGACACATCCGATTTTCTGTGCGGTAAAAGAGATCTGAAGTAAAGGGAAGACAGGCAGTATGGATAGGCTTAGCTTGAGAGGCTTTGGCTGGCACAAGCTTGATACAATGGCCAAGTCAGTTCTGAGGGTCGGAACCAAACCCAACAGTCAAGAATGAAGATTGACAACATCAGATTAATCATTTTTTGTCTGTACTGTGGTATCTTCCTAGTTGAAGGTAGAATGCTGGTTAGAGCTAGGGACATACCTGCCTGGCACACACAATCTGAGACCTCTATCAGGTATCTGTTCAGATAGTCCAGAAAGGTATGTCTCAAGTCATTCACTCCTCACTGGTGCTAGTAGTGAGGATTGAGGCTCCTTGATTACTGGGGCAGTGCACGGGCATCACAGAGACTAGTCAGGCTTATTGGTCAGAAGTTTCCTGGGTCCATGGATGGCCCGCCATTGTGCAAAGAGATAATAGTTGTAGCCCTCCATTTGCTTGCCATAATGAATAGTAGTACTACTGGGCCCCAGTATGTCATGTTTCATGCTATTAAGGAAGTATCCTGGATGGTATCAGTTCCCACTGATGCTGTGTTTTTGGCTTTGGAGAGCATAGAGAAGACCTATTCCTTAGTGATAGATGGGAGAGCTGTGATTGGGGTATTTCTTGAGAGGTGTCTAAAATGAAAGTGGGGTAAAACTGGAGCTGAATTTACTGGCCAGTAGATTTGATATATCTTCTGGCTTCTCTCACACTTTTGGGTTTTTAATACAATGACGTGAATGGACCCCATTACTATGTCAAAGTATAATTAAAGTTTGTGAAATTAGTATTGTTTCAATCTTTGATGTTGGCCAAAAGTGCTCTTCGTAGCATCAGCAATGTGCCCAGTAATGACACCTGCAATTCATATGGAGTTACATGTATTGATAGCATATCTAAATAAGATTTTCTGCCTTTTAATTTCTCCAGATCTTTGAGTGTCTAATACTATGATGGGAATGAACCCCATTCCTAAGTCAAAGTATAATTAAAGTTCATGAAATTAGTATTGTTTCAATCTTTCTTGTTAGCCAGAAGTACTTTTCGCAGACCTGCATTGTGCCCAGTAATGACTCCTCCTGCAATTTGTATGGAGTTACATGTATTGGTAACATCTAAATAAGATTGTAGATTCATTTTTATAAGACCCATTGCTCCTACTACTATTGGAACTGTCTGGGTATATTTCTTCCACATTGCTCTCATTTCTGCCTGTAAATCCTGATATTTTATGACTTTGTGCCTCTCTGTACGCAAGACACTGTAATCACCGGGTATGGCAATTTCAAAAATCAATGCTACTTTTGTCTTCTTTTCATGGATCACTATATTCAGTTTTCTAGCATCTATCTTTTGAAGTGTTGGTAATGGGTGATCCCATGTGATATAGACCATCATTTTCTATGATGCTTTGTGGCTCATGTTTCCAATGTTTTTCACCCACTTCATTGCCATAATGTTTGCACAATCCCCAGTACAAGTCTTGCCATATTACTATGCCTTTCAGTATATAGTCCTTCTGCCATTAGTATGTCACAACCAGCAACAAGGTGTGCGATGGTTTCCAGTTCGGTTTTACAAAACCTACATTTGTCTGTTTCTCTCACATGTTCAATGGATTTTGTAAACCAACATGTATGTAGCCCACTATCTTGTGCTGACAATATTAACATTTCAACTCTTGGTTTGAATTTGCCTCTCCTTAACCATTCCTGCATTCGGTCCTGATCAACATGAGGTTCTTCCAGAAGTTTTCTCTACTTGCAACTATATTTATGCATTTTCCACATTTCTTGCCTTTTCATCTGGTCCTTCACGTTATATTGTTTTTTTTTTTTTTTTTTTTTTTTGCTTTTTTGGCACATTCAGTTGCTGCTTGATTTTTATCTACTTGTGGTTTGATTTCCACTCCTGCTTGACGCCAATATGCTTCTGTTAGACTAGGCAGGGACGTCATCTTAGATTAATTCTCATGCTTCAAAACTTTCACTACATTTGGCTCTTGTGAGGTCAACAGATATGTGTGGAGTCCCATGATTGCATATCTCTACATGTAATCAATTTCAAGGAGGCCCATCCCTCCTTTGGAACGGGAAATATATAATCTTGGTAAGCACTGATTTTTATAAATCATTTGGTGAGCATGAAGCATCCTTCTTTTTCTATCTAATCTATCCTACACATTTTGGGGCCAGTCAGTCACTCCAAAACCGCAAGTTAGGACAGGAAGAGCAAATTGGTATATAGCTTGGATTTTGTTCCTAGATGTCAACACTGTTTTCAGGATTAATTTAAGTTTTCTAAAGTATTTCTTACCAAGTTTTATTCACATTTGTTCATGTTTTATTGTTGATCCTTCATCAAGTCCCAAATATTTATACACTCCCTCTTGCTCAAGTTCATTTATATCACATTCTTGTCCCAAACTGATGTTTTCTTGGTGCTGCAGTTTTCCTGCTATGAAGGTTGCTTTTGCACATTTATCAAGACCAAATAACATTTTTAAATCCTCTGAAAAAGTTTTGAAAACTTGCAGTTGTGCTTTCAGTTCCTCGTCTGATGAGCTATACAGTTTTAAATCGTCGTCAAAGAAGATAAGTCTTTATACTTTGTTTTTTTCTAGGAGACAAATTATAGCCATGGCCTAAGCTGTTAAGTTGACAGCTTAATGGGTTAAGGGCAAGGCAGAATAGCAGCAGTGACAGAGCGTGTTATCCAGAAATATCCCCCTTTGAATTTTTATCCCTGGAGTAATAATTTGTCCTTTATCGGGGCTTAATTGCAACGTGGTCTGCCACTGTTTCATGGTCACTATAACGTAGTCAATCAGTGTCAGGTGTATCTTATACATTTTTAAGCATTCTTTTATCCATGAATGTGGGATACTATCAAATGCTTTTTTGTAGTCAATACAACCCATACTTAAATTCATCCCCTTTTTACAGTTCTCCCCTATGACTTTATTTAACAACAAATAATCATTTGTTCCATATTACTTTCTTTTATTGCCCTTTTGTTCTATTGCCATAATTGAGTTTTCTTCTAAATGACTATAAACTCTGTTGGCATCAATTCCAATGTATAGTTTATATGTCATCAGAAGGCAAGATTGGTCTGTAATTTTTTGGGTAGCCTGCAGATTCACTCTTAAGTAGGAGCATTGTTTTTTCCTGTTGTTAGCCAGGTTGGTGTCTGTTTGGGGTGTGCATAGAAATTATTCTTACTCATGGCTAAACCTTCGTGCAAAGATGTTAATACTTTTATCCAGAAGTTAGGTGCTGCATCTGGGCCTGGGGTTTTCCAGCTGGAGGCTTTTCTTATCTTTGTTTCAATCTCTCTGGCTGTTACTTCTTTCTTTTACTACTTCTATTTAGCATCTTTACGTTCCACAGGATCTACATAGATAGTTCTCCAAAATGTATCTATTTCTTCTTTTTTGGTCATCTTTCAATTCCTTTTACCTTGTTTCCCAATTCTCTATAAAACTTTTTTTGGGTGATCAATAAATTGCTTATTTTCTATTTTTCCTTTACATTTATCTGTGTATCTTATATGTTTTTTCTGCCTGGGCTGAGATTTTGTTTATTTGCAATAGTTGCATGATGGATCCTCATCTGTTCTAATACTGCGCATTGCTTTTATCACGTCTATCTTTCTATGTATTTTTGTTGATCTGTTCCCTCTTCTATACTCTTCTAACAGTTACACCTCTTGTCTTAATTGCTTTATAGTTTTCTCTATTTGATACTTCCATGATGGTATTCGATTTCTCCCCTTCTTTTCCCTCACTAACCTGTGTTCTTGTAGTAGAACTTTATCAGTTATTAATTTAGCTGCACAGTAATATATCTTGTTTACTTATCTTATATTGCATGGATATCTACGGCTGGTCCTAATTACTGTGTTCATTTGTTTTATCAAACTGCATCTTCCTGTGGCACATTCTCTTTAAGTTCATCCTGTGCCACCCGTTGCTGTATCATATGGGAACTCACTGGCCTATCACTCTTCAACATTGACTGCATCAGGGTTTCCACAGTTTCCTGTTCCTTTCCTTGCAGTCCAGCTTCAAGTGAATGTTTATACTGGTTACCTGTGAAAGGTTCCAAAATATCTTCATATGGGACCTGACCAATTGCTTCCCATTTCACTGATTTCCCCTTAATTTGGAGGTCCATTGCTCTATCCTGTTGTGGTGCTTTCTAAATTAGATTTTCTACACTGAGTCCTTCACTTCCTAGGTAATCCACAACCTCAGTTTCTATTTCTTTAACTTCTCTGTTACTAATCTCCTTTTCTGCTTTTCCTCTTTGTCGTCTTATTTTCTGTATTGTAAAGTTTTCCATGTCCAGATTCCTTTGTCTGTATTTCTCTTCAAATACCTTTGGTGCTGCTCTTTTTGTATTGATTAGTTTTGCTTTCTCTTTTGCATAGATATTACACCATATTAAATCTTTTTCTTGCACATGTCCATATTTCTTCCTCAGATGTTTCCTGATGTTTCTGTTTTTCCTTACTTTGGAGACTTGTTTCATCATGCTGTGATGTAACCTGTGTTAGACCTTCTACACCAAATCCTTCACCTTGCAGGCACTCCATAACTTCATTTTCTATTTTTTAACTTCTACTTTACTAATCTCATTTTCTACATTCCCTCTCTGTGATTTTTTTTATTGTGACATTTTCCATGTCTGGATGGCTTTGCCTGTATTTCTCTTCGAATATATTTAGGGCTGCCTTCTTTATGTTGATTAATTTGGCTTTTGCCTTTGCATAAATATTGCACCATATCAAATCTCTCTTTATTTCCTATGTCCATATTTCTTTTCTATACTTTTCAAAGTTTCTTGGTTTATATACTGTTTTTCACAAATCTGTTGTATTAATGACAATTTTTTATCTGAAGATTCTGACAGTTTTTCCTGAGGAAGTACTTTTCTTTCCTATAATTTCTCTCTGTCTTTGTATATCTTGTGTCTGGAAATTCTGGGCTTTTTGCATAATAGTAACAATACATAATTTCTTTCTTATTCTCAATAGTCCACTTTATCGTCTTTGGCCTATCAACTTTTGTGATATTTGTGGACTACTATTTCCTTCTACAATGGGGGGGGGGCATCCTCCCCCTGGGCCTAGCCAAGCACCATTGTAGGAATGTTTCTGTATTTTCAGTATTCTACACTGTCATTTCTTCCAGTCCTGGCACCAGTGCGCCTACCAGGATTGGGCACTTTTTTTATCCTGGGTCTTGTGCACCCAGCTATCTTTTTTAATTTTTGACCTACTTCTGTCCATGATAGATGCTACATAAATATAATCTACATATTAGTGTAGTCTTGGAGAGATTTTGTGAAAAACGTGATCTACCTCATGAAGGTACTTGCCAAGACTTGAGGATGAATTCAATTTCAGCAAAACTACTCTCCTTTGCTTGCCGACTTATTTCTCCATCCGGAGATCAGTATAGGTGGTTCCATGTACAATTAGTTCAACATACTGTTTTGTATTGCCTTTTTAATTTCAGACATAGCTGTTTTTAGATTTAGTCCTTTGTTTATTATTATAATAATAATTATTGTTATTATTAGTGGTAGGTACCACTGCATCTTTGCAACTATATACATGATTGTACAGGGTTTTTGTGACAACTGATGCTACTAAACACAGTCTTACAAATTATTCATTGAGAGGTTGGCTCACAGGGTAATGATATTACCTAAATTAGTTTCTGAGAACATGTGTGTGTAAAAAAAATAGACTTTCAAATTTTGCATCAGGGCGTAATGGTTGCGGATGGTTCATAGATTACTACTAAGCTAACTATCCTTGTGGGCCATTTTAAGCCTAGCCAGTTACCCCATGTGAGAATCAAACCCTTTCATCTTGTGATTGTAAGGTAAACACCTTAACCATTATGCCAACCTCCCACCATGTTGATGAATAAAGTCCTAGATACTAAAAACTCCATTCCACAGGTCAGTTGAGAATTAAACATGTAACTCGTCTGCCTGCCAATATAAGAACTAGTGTCATCACTTGGTGAATATTAATGAACATCTCTACATGTCATTTGAGGAATATTAGTAAACTTATCCACATATACATTTGCAGGCTATCACTGTATTCACAATACTTTTGTAGTAGTGCACTGCACTGCATGTTACCAATGAATTATGAATTTCTTTAAACAATATGAACTAACAAAGGTCCTGATTCCCTCCCCCATATGCTGCAGCCTAATTTTTCATTATTTGTTGAAAATGTTGTGAGAAGCTGAGTCCATCACAGAATGTGTGCACAAATACATACACACACCTACTAAAAATGTGACACATCTATTGGAAATTTAGATGATCAGAATTTATCTACAACCATGCGCTCCCATGATTTAGGAAGCAGGAACCCCAGGAGAAACATATGCTAATACAAAGATGACATGCTCACAAACACATACACACACTGCATATGAGTCCCAGCCATACCATTCAGAACTATATAGTAAATGATTTGTCACCTACTACACAAGATAAAATCACGGTAGCTGCTAATTAAGTAACTGTTTTGGATGGAAGTTTATCACAGGGTAATAAGTATTTTTTAGTGGTATCCTTTAAACATTTTTGGTTTTGTCAGTCTACTTTCATACTGCAACTTTGAAAATGCTCCTTAAATAAACCCTTTTCTGGGTGGGGGTAGTGATTTAAATCATATCACACACACTATCACAGTGTCATAATTGGTAGCTTTACCACACATGTGGAAGCTTAGCTTAGTGTCAGCTTTCCAAATAGACTAAAATATTTTTAACTATTGGTCCTTTTCCTACACATTGCAACAGTCATTAACACTATGTTCTACTTGGTAACTTTACAAAACATTCTTCTCATCTCAGTCTTTACCATAGTTTGTTTAAACCCTCACTAAACAATTCTTAGTCTAAATGTAGGTTTCAGTCTACCATTACAAACTCCGACTTTGCCCCAAGTTCTCTTTAAAAAAAAACACAGATGTGTTTCTTTTCAGATTTATAGCCACCCTGCTATTTAGTGAGTTTAGCATATAGCAGTCTGAATTAGTACTCACCATATTCATAAAAAAAATTTAGCATGTAACTCAGGGGATAAAAACAATGCACACTCCTTAAAACTGTTTAGCCACTGCTGGATCATCAACTCACTAGCCCCATTCCCTGATAAAGAGGTACAGCCATAGCTGGCTCAGGTAGTGCTTAGTTCTATTCCCTGATAACAGCAGAATAGCCATAGCTGGCTCAGGTAGTGCCCAGCATTATTCCGTGATAACAGCGGTAGAGCCATACCTGGCTCATGAAGTGCCCAGCGCCATTCCCTGATAAAGGGGTACAGCCATAGCTAGCTCATGTAGTAACCAGTGCCATTCCCTGATAAAAGGGGTACAGCCATTGCTCATGCAGTGCCCAGCAACATTCCCTGATAACAGAGGTACAGTCATAGCTGGCTCATGTAACACCCAGCACCATTCCCTGATAAAGGGGTACAGCCATAGCTAGCTCATGTAGTAACCAGTGCCACTCCCCGATAACAGAGGTACAGCCATAGCTGGCTGTAGTGCCCAGCGCCATTACCTGATAACAGTGATATAGCCATAACTGGCTCATGTAGTAACCAGTGCCATTCCCTGGTAACAGGGGTAGAGCTGTAGCTGGCTCATGCAGTGTCCAGCAACATTCCCTGATAACAGGGGTACAGTTGTAGCTGTCTTGTGCAGTGCCCGGCAACATTCCCTGATAAGAGGTACAGCCATAACTGGCTTGCACAGTGCCCAGCAACATTCCCTGATAACAGGGGTACAGCTGTAGCTGTCTCGTGCAGTGCCCAGCAACATTCCCTGATAACAGGTACAGCCATAACTGGCTTGTGCAGTGCCCAGCAATATTCCCTGATAACAGAGGTACAGCCATAGCTGGCTCATTTGTGCTCACAAAATTCCCTGATAACAGGGGTAGAGCCATATCTGGGTCATGTAGCACCCAACCCTATTCTCTGACAACAGGAGTACAGCCATAGCTGCCTCATGTAGTGCCCAGAGCCATTCCCTGATAAAAGGAGCACAGCCATAGCTGACTCATGTAGCACTGAGACCCAGTCCCTGATAAAGGGGTAGAACCATAGCTGCCTCATGTAGTTCTCCACCCCATTCCCTGATACAAGGGGTACAGCCATAGCTGGCTCACATGGTGCCAGCACCATTTCCTGATAACAGTGGTACAGCCATAGCTGGCTCATGTAGCACACAGCACCATTCCCTGATAAAGGGGTATAGCCATAGCTAGCTCATGTAGTGAACAGTCCATTCCTGATAACAGGGGTACAGCCATTGCTGGCTCACTTAGTGCCCAGTGCTATTCCCCGATAAGAGGGGTACAGCCATAGTTGACTCATGTAGCACTGAGCCTCAGTCCCTGATAAAGGGGTAGCACCATAGCTGTCTCATGTAGTTCTCAACCTTATTCCCTGATAACAGGGGTACAGCCATAGCTGCCTTGTGTAGTGCGGAGCGCTATTCCCTGATAACAGGGGTACAGCCATAGCTGCCTTGTGTAGTGCGGAGCGCTATTCCCTGATAACAGGGGTACAGCCATAGCTGCCTCATGTAGTGCAGAACGTTATTCCCTGATAACAGGGGTACAGCCATAGCTGACTCTCATGGTGCCCAGCACCATTCCCTAATAACAGGGGTACAGCCATAGTTGGCTGTAGTGCCCAGCACCATTCCCTGATAGCAGGGGTACAGCCATAGCTAGCTCATGTAGCACCTAGCACAATTCCCTGATAAAGGGGTACAGCCATAGCTAGCTCATGTAGTGAAAAGCCCCATTCCCTGATAACAGGGGTACAGCCATTGCTGGCTCACATAGTGCCAAGTAGAGCCACAGCTGGGTTATCTAGCGCTCAACTATAGGTTGATCAGCAAAAAAAAAAAAAAACGAACTGCTTCTGCTTTTACAACATGTAGAAATGCTGGTACAGAAATGAGTACCATTACTGCACTATCACTCGATAAATCAGCATTTCCTGATCACATTCCTTAACATCTTGCACCCAAGGCACCTGCCCACTCGCCTCTCCCTAACTATGGTATGGAAATGGGATCATAAAAACAGTGCATACTGGAATAACTCAGCCATGTGCACTATGTTTAGTATGTGACTATGTTTTTAGTGTGTTTTTTAGGCATGGACCAGGCTAAGGAAATGTCACCACATTTCTTCTATGAAATGCAAAAAGATACACAGATTTGTATATTGAGCGTATATATACCAGTGCTGGTGTTCAGAGAAAGTGACAATCCCACCGTTCCCATAACTGAGCAATGCATTTCTGTAACATTCCCTTCTACAAATATGTTTACCATGGAATGCTGTATCTCCTTATACTGAAAGTGAAGAGAACCAATCCTGCGCCTAATTATGCTGATAAGGAGAGTGTCCCTTGCTGTTCCTTAGGACAGTTATTTTATGTTCTTTAATTGCACATATCTCATTACATCTTAGTCATCTTTCCAGGCATTTCTGCTGTTACATCCTACTGACGCCTCTACGAGTAAATTATTGCTTGTTCATATCTGCATTAATAATTCCAAAACTATACTTCATACAAGGTATTAGAAGATTTGATCTTAAAACTTATAAAATGGCAAGCAACAGCTGTATTGATATTTGACTTCTGTCCAGTGCAGATAAGAGATATTTAATATTATTTGTACACTATTTATATGTGTTATAATAGTTTCTTATTTCTCTAAATATCTCACCAATCAAGTGACACAGAACTAATTAGCCTGATATAGAAGCTCAAACTTTATGAATAACATGGTGCTGGCAGTACATGTCACTTGAATGAATTACAAAATTCATATTTACTGTGGTTATTGTGGCCTATAAAATCCAATTTAAGACTTAAAATTGAATGAATGCAACCATTTTAAAAGTTTTTTTGGGCTGAACAGTTTACCATTTATAGTTACTTAGTATCACTTATGGTTCTAGAAATATGAACATTTGTCTGAACTGTGAGGTGATAACTTAATTTATTTAAAAGTCTCAGGCCTCCCCCACTGACAGGGTACAAACTTAAAAGAGCTCCACTGGAGGGAATGAAACATGAATGCACAAGTATGAAACCAGATGGATCACTTAGAAGCATACCTCTCAACCTGGAAACATCAAAAATCTGGACAAGGCCAGTGAAAAATAGGTACAAATCTGTACGCTGATTAGCATAAAATTTGCATACATAACTGTGCAACCCCGCCCACTCCAATAGAATTGTGGGATACAAACTTTCGAGTGCAAACTGAAGAACAGACAAAAAAATATGGCACCACTGACCAGAGTCCCCCTGCAGCCATTCCAATGTCCTGTTACCTGGCTACATCACCCCATTTACCATAAACAGTAATGTGTGCATACTGCTTTACTTCTACAATGATTTGGAGTTTTTTTTTTTTTTTTTACATTTTATAGCCCAATGCACAAACACCAATAGATATCTGATAAACAAAGCAATACCGTCTCACAATGAAAATAGATTTGGCATTAAAACTTCTGCGCCATTGAAACGGCATTGAAACCTACACCACATCCAAAGAAAATGCATCTGGGCATTGGTGGATAAAGATTACCTTTGGACTGTTTTCAAATCATAGGCCCCTTGCACACAAAACAAGAAACAATAAACCTTCCTGACTTTACTAAATTATATTCCTTGTGTAATACAGCACACTTGTTAGAGCACATTTTAAATTTGTTTGACCATTTTTCCAGTAGGCAATGAAACAAAATGCATGACCAATAAATGACAAAACTGCCCAGTTCAGAATATTTCCATCATGTCTACTTCCACACACACACACAATACATATACATATTATATAAATAAAATAGAATGACAGGAGTGTAAGCCATAAGTATCTTGCATAGCTTCTCGCACTTATTTTCAATTTCAGTATTTATTTTTTTGGTGGAGGGGACAAAAGGCCAAAAACCAGACAGGGACACATTTTAAACATTGCTTGTATAATTTTGGAAAGTTGCTAGAATAAAATGCATCACCGCCATGCATTTCACCACTAAGTCTTGAAACCAGGACCCTGTCCACTACAGTCAAAGCAGTATATCATTGTGCTAAATCAACAGTTTCCTGAAAGATAGGAAGACTGAAATTTAAATGGCTATCATTTAGTGAATTCAGTTCTCACTTCTTACCATAGCTGTCAACCTCTTAGCAAGAAAAACCTGGAAAAACCAATAATGGTGGAATACAGAATTCAGTTCTCACCATACATAGCTCTCAATGTCTTAGCACAAAAAACCTAGACAAAGCCAATAATGGGGAATACAGCTCAAAAATAGGGACATGTTTCAAATACTGATCTTATAAATTTAGAAAATTGCTAGAATAAGGTTGTTACCACTGATTTTCTTAAGAATATGAAGTCTGAAATTCAAATGCCTGTCATTTAGTGACTTATCACTCAGTGATTTGCCACAAAAATCCTAAAAACCACAGATTTTATGAGGAAAAGAACAAAAATATGAGGTATAAACTCACAAGTGGTGGTAGCTAGGGACTTTAGGCTCTTTTTTACCTGTACCCAACATACAGGGTTTGAGCCTGAGTACCTCTAGCCACCTGGGGCATTTTCACACACACACCTTGATGGAGTTATACAGCCATCTTGAACACGTTTACCATAAGATTCAGGGTCTACACATAATCACTGCTCAAATGCCAGGATTATAGTTCACATCAGTGGCAGCTCTGGGACTATTGTAGTAATTTCTATAAGGTGTTCAGGGGTGTATGTTTATATAAGTTTGGCTATGTCCCACCCTCTTTCACCCCCCCCCCCAAAAAAGGTTGTAGACCACACTGATAAAGTGCAAGTACAAAGAGTTGATCCAGTGTGCCGTAATGAAGATAATACTCCCATGATGCATAGTAAATCAGACATTCAGCTAGTGGATGAAATCATCATTTGAGTGTTAGGAAGGTTGAGAAATCTGATCTCACCATAACTGATACCTTCTGGCACCTTCACTGAAAACTGGCACCTTCACTGAAAACTGGCACCTCCACTTTTTTTGTTAAGAGCTGTTGCTGAGCCTTCCAGTAAAAATTGTAAAGATGCATTAACTACACCGTCAACAATGTCCAGTACCTTCATTTCTATCCCTATCTCATGTATTTCATACACTGTTTCCCCTTCTCATAGCACAGTTGAGTCACTGTAATGACTTCATTTTCTAAAATAGAACTCTCTATCCGCTTTTAGTACTTCTAGAGAAAGCTAGAGAAAGACATGCATCTGCTAGATTTCAGAGTTGCACAGTGTTCTTTCTAACTTTAAGCAGTGATATCACAAAGGTTTGCATTTCTTACACCTTATTGAAAACATAGTGGGCAATATCCTGTCTCCTCTTCTTGTGTTGCTAGATAGTTTGGCAGAGGCTTTTAAATGCTATCCAGAAGTTATATTCCATGGTCTATTTCCCCTCAACAGCAGGAGCTTCAGTTTTGTGATTTCTAGCAAAAAGCAAGGAAAACTGCAGCTGTAATTTTCCAAATCTAGATTTCCCCCATACTAACATTGCAAGAAAGGCCAATCAGGGAAACCTAAAACACTTGCGACTTACAAAATACAGCCGGAATTAAAACCAGCAGTTCGCAACTTGCTCCCTTGAAAGCCAAACAGAAGCAGTGAAGCCTAAAACACTCGCGACTTGCAAAATACAGCCAGAATTAAAAACAGCAGTCTGCAACTTGCTCCCTTGAAAGCCAAACAGTAAAACCCGAAACACTCGTAACTTGCAAAATACAGCCAGAGCCAGAATTAAAAGCAGCAGTCAGATACTTGCTCCCTTGAAAGCCAAACAGTAACAGTGAAGCCTAAAACACTTGCAAAATACATTCAGAATTAAAAGCAGCAGTCATTTCCAATACCTTAAGCTCTATACCTTGAAAAAGCAGTAGCTGACACACTCCTGAAACTGTTCACAAGAAGATAAAAAAATACTTGCAAAAAGACGATAAAGCAGTACAGTACCCACACTTGCAGCATTTGTAGTCCTTTAATATTATCACTTATCAATTATCACTTCGCACGCCATATGTCAGATAAGGGTTTAAAACTAAACTTGTTTAAAACAGTGTCTTTCAAATAACATATGGCTCAGCACATACCTTTAAATTGGTATTTCTCAAGTAAGAGGGGTGGCAGGTCTCTATCTTTACCTGTACACTGTGTCTCTCAGATAAGTGGCTTGGCCCACCTGCGTCCTGCAAAACGCCTCTCCATCCTGTACCAGTACCATAGAAAAAGTTCCGATGAACGGCGACGCATCAACGCATTTCAAGAAAAACACCTTAATCTTAAGCTCCTGCTCCACAGTCCACATAAAACGACAGGCTCCAGCTCCACGACAAAAACAGCAGCAGCCTAACTTCCTTACAGCCCAGCCAGCATTTTAAACAGAAGCCCGCTTGAACAGTCCAGCCGGAAATGTGAGCAGAGCTCAATTCCGATAGGCTGGTAGCACGGACGGTGCTGACGTCATCTCGCACGCGATGACGTCAGCGAAATAGCGCGAAATGTAAAAATAAATTGGAAATAAATCGGAAATGATGGGGTGTCACTCGGGAATCGTGGCACCCCATCATTTGGACCCCAAAACTTGGAAAAAAACGAGTAATTCGGGACGGTTGGGAGGTTTGCTTAGAAGAAACATGAATTTTGTTTTCTTGCATCCTAAACTGAATTTTCTGTTCTGACACTCCCAAGTTGAAACAACATCAGCTGTCCTGAGACTACTGCCATTAACTAATGTGCACACAAGAAGTTAACTATTTACTGGTAAGGAAAGTGGTGACTAGCCTAACTATACCCCAACCTGACATTCAATTCACTGTAGAGCAAAAGAAGTACGTAAAAACAAACTTTCTCAAACTGATTACAAACACTTAATAATAATAATAATAATAAGACTACCATATGTCAAACGTGCATATGTATTACTCTCTTACTGAGGTCTGTGATGCACTGGGTTGAATTAAGACATATTCACATTTCTTAGCTGTATATTTTAATCCTGTTTGACAATGTGTACAGCTGAGTTCAGTCATTCGCCAAACAGCTGCTTGCTCTTTCTGATTGTGCTGTCATTTACAGCCATGAGCAAAAGTGATTCCTAAAATTATGCAGCTTATTGCTCAGGACTGCAGGCAGCATGGCATTTACATATATTGACATGAAAGGATCATCTAACTAAATAAGCAGTCCTATTGGCTGCAGCACTGCAGTGTCACTGTGGTCGATGAGGACAGGATGTGGAAGCAGGTCTGACTGCACAACATAAGATTCCATTAAAGATTAACAATGTCTTTTGGATTTTCCCAGTTAGGAGTCACCACAGTGGATCACCGGTCCACTGATTGATTGGCAGTAGTATTTTTACGGTGTCAAGTTGCCAGCTTGGTGCCCAACCTTCACAGAAGGCACAGACATAAACACACGCATCTACCTGCATGACTTTAAAACTCACTTGACTGCAGGGAGGACAACCAGACGCCGCAACAGAAGGAGCTCCAGCCGAGAATCGAACAGAAGTTTTCCAAACACACATACTAATTTTTAGGTTTTAGGTTTTATTTTTACAGCTTCAAGGAGTGTAAAACAAGATGGGGGGGAGGATTGAGGTTGCCCATCCAATGCCAAGGTTAACCTTTATTGATGGCAATACTACTACTCTGAGGTGGTAGAAGTTTTTTTTCATTGGTGTGGTGTGGGATATGAATCAATTATGCTGTGTCTTATTTATCTGTTGATGAAGGCTTAGATCTTTCGTTCTTTTAACCAAGTATTTGTGGAAGCACTTGTTCTGCAAAGGAACAGGAACTTGGGGAGGATAAATTCTTTCATAGCTCAAAAGGCTAGAAACAACTCTTCATGTACAAATCTATAAAAGAGATGGCTTCCAGTTTCACCTGATAACTTAAGATTTTCAAGACCCTGATCTTTTTAGTAAGAATACTTTGAGATCTCTCAAGTTGTGGTATGTTTAGATAAATACATGACAAAAGGGGCGTTAGTTTAATAATAGCTTTGATGAAATATAAGGGGAATTAAGACTTCTCTTGATATAGAGGAGGTGCCTTGAGAAATCAGATTAGCCAGATAGAAGGCTTTCTGAAAAACTGCACACACACGATGGTCCAACGATAGGGATGTTGACTGGAGGGGTATGTTACCTATGTTTGACTGGAGGGGGTATGTATGTCACCTATGTTTTCTGGGAAATGTTTTGTACACCAAAATTAAATATACTACCGTGTTTACATTGAATTTGAGACCACTGTCCTTGCACTGACAGTGAAAGTGGTCTGACCCATGCTGGTGCAATTGAGAGTCAGTGGAAGATCAAATAACATCCAATTTACAGGGGTGTTCCTAAGTACATATATTTCTTTAGGTTGATTATTCTTGGTAAATAGCTGAACTAGAAAAAATGATCAGGTCTGTCTATAAGAGGGCTATGTTGAAGGAAGTGCGGGGGGGGGGGCATGTCTGTAGATGATCATGTATTATATGCCTACAGTAGAATTGTAAGTTTGGGATGTCACAGGAGGACAAGTTATTGTATATGGAGAAAAAAACTGAAAATAAAATAAAATCAAGCCATGTGAGGATTTAAGAGTCAAGTTGTACAGTAAAGAATCTGCTTGACAGAAAATTGTGAAATGGTGGTGTTAACTTGAATTACATATTATGCTGGTGGTAGGAAGAGATTTGAGCTTAATTGCCCTGCCATGCATCATTCTACTAGAAAAATATTTCATGGCAGTTTGATTGGGGGGGTAGAGATTGTTATACTTCTTACATTTCTCCCCGGGAAACTTGGTGTGAGAAAGTTTTTTATGGGTTCATCCCTTATGGGGATCAATAGTCATATAGGTTTTTTGTTGTTGTTTGTTCTGCTTTAACATGGTTTCTGATGCAAGACTTTCATAGGCAGATTAAAATTACTTGGGTTACCTGTTATTGCTGTGAAAATAATTATACTAAAAAAAATTTAGAACAAAAATTCATTGATCATGCTATTATTACATGTTATTCTCTGCATTTGTAGCACAGCCTGTTCAGTGCAGTGTGTGTCTGATGATTTCCCCACTTTTACTTTCAAGCAGAACACCATCACAGTGCCAACCTTACAGAATCTGTAGTTCAGTACTAACCTCTGGACAAGTCCTGTGTGACATGTGCACTAATTTAGATATTTTTAATAACAGCCTGGGTGCTTATTAAGGGAACAACTGTTTTGGTATAGAGGCAGGTTAGAAGGGTATTTATGCCCATGCTTGAAATATTTGTACGTATGTGTGTTCTTTTTACCTCCGCTGCATGAGTTTCACAGGTTAGTTGCCTGAGTACTCTTCCTATATATATTGCATTCACTCTTACAATCTATCTCATAGCAGAAAAGGGTCCAGGAATGGTCAAATCACTAAATGTTTTTTTTTTTCCAAGAATTTTTTTTCCCTTTACCATCTGTCATCTCCCTTCTTTCTGGGAGATGACATCCAGGCAGATATCAGAGACTTAGGTGTTTATCTATCCTTGCTATATGTATAGCAGCCTGATATACATGTGGTTGTCACTGATGCATGGACATTTCCACATGCTTATCCACAGCTATATTAAATACCAGTCAACTGGTCACTTGTCTTTGCTCTTTTTGCCACTTTGCCTTAAAACCTAGCTGTCCATAAGTGCCAGTACTGCATTATAGCAGGCCTCTTCCCCCTTAGGATGGTTGAACAAGTACCTTTTACTTACTTCCACCTGCTTTAGGTTTACCCTTATGTACTGCAGAACTGATTTAACAAATAACTACAACTGGACCTTGGTAACTGTAGATCTGTTTAGTCTCAGTACCCTTATATGTAAAGTTATAGAATGCATCTCAGACAACATTGATCTGGACATAGAAAATCTCTTATCCCCAGAGCCTCATCAGTTTGACTTTGTCAAAGTAAGGTCCTGCATCTCTAATCCCATTAATTTCTTTTGAAAGGTAGAAAATAAAGCATTGATCTGAATGCAAATTCTTATATTGTACACTGGCATACCTCCCAACCTCTTTGCCTGGTGTGATCTGATCCATGCTGGTGCAATTGAGAGTCAGTGGAAGATCAAATAACATCCAATTTACACTTGTCAGCAAAAAATAGATAACCACATGCCAGGAGTATTGATCTGAAGTTCTGAGAAATAGATGCCAAATAGCAGAGGGTGCAACACTGAAATTTTTGCTTTCAAAAGTGGTACCTACAACTCTAACCACATGCATTCTGTGAGGCAACCAGTTAGCTATCCACTGTAAATACCTCTCAACTGTCCAGACTTTTGTCTTATATTTTTGTCTGTTCCTCACAGCATTTGTAGTTTTCCTGGCAAATCTCTGAGGATTTGACATAAATGTTTGAAATATTGACAGTCTGAGTTTCAGACCTCACCTTGTTTAGAAAATGCATGGTATTGCACCACTTGTTGTTTTATCAACTTTCTAAATTTATAAGAGCAATATTTAAAATTTCCCTGATTTTGGGTCCTTGTTTTCCAATTATTTTTGGCTTTGTCTAGATTTCTTGTGCAAAGAGGTTTTTCAATTTCACCCTTCCTATCCCAAACAAGCAGGCTTGCTATATGGCAAGGTGTCCATCTCCGACAGCTTAAATATGTCCTCTCTATAACTGCAACTACATTATTACAACATGCAGATTTATAACCCTTTTCCCCTGGAGAAAACACCACTGCCGCACCCTTGAAAAAACTTACTGTCTGCCTATTCCCCAAATAATCACCCTATTGCTTGGATAAATGATTTTTTTTTTGTTTACACTCATCAGTGTGGAATCCTTTCCCTGATTCATCTGCAGACTCTCAGAAATATAACCTCCATATAACCGCAGATCTTTTTCATCCTCAAACCACAATCTTACTACCTCATACATCAAACTAAAGCAGACCTAACACTCTTTCTTTGTCTTGGGCTTCCAAATATGGAACTACTACCACAAACAAATAAGGGACACCCACTCCTTCCCCAAATTCAGGTAAAACATAAAAGCACTTCTCTTTAAGTAAGCCAAATGTAAATTGACATACTCCTAAGATGCTTAGATGAGCAGACTTTTAGTATTATCTTATTCTATCAGTGAGTTCTCTCTCATCTTGGACATTTCATTGATAACTAAATATGTATTACCTGACAAAATCCACTGTACAATTTGTACTATATTACATGGAACTATCTTATAATATTTGTCTTCAGTTTTTTATATATATGTATTCAGTTAATTTTGTATGTTTTTATACCCAGGATGAGCCTGAAACTAGCCTATGTAGATCAATGTTCTACTTCAGTTAACAATCAAACAAACAAGTAAATATCCTTATCTACAACATAACAGGGAGACTGGAATAATTGATTAGAACTGCATAACCAAATGCTGTCAACTTAACCCCACCACCTGTCTGATCTGTACTAGACTTTCTCCAACTGATCTTGTTAGGTTTATTATCTAAACTAAGCCCTTCTTTGTGTGCTGTCCTATGGAACCACCCATTGAGATACCTTCATGAGCATGACATGACTTTATTCAGGCATTGGGTGCATCCTTCCTTGATCTTAGCCAAAAGGCTGAGAAGCAGTTGGGTGCATCCCTCCTTGATATTAATCTTCACAGGGTCTCTATTGAATATGTGGCAGTAAATGTTTTAACCCAGCTAATCATGTTCTCCACTTCTACCCCGTTTTTCTGGGATCACATCTCAGACCCCCTTATCTTTTCAGAGTTAATCCATGGCATCCTTATTCTTCCAGGGTAACTGCCCAACATTCCCATTTTCCAGGGTAACTGCTCAGCCTCATCTTCCCATGTTAACTCCTCGTCCTCCCAGGGTATCTCCTTGGCCTCCTCATCCTCTCATGGTAACTCCTTGGCCTCCTCATCCTCTCATGGTAACTCCTTGGCCTCCTCATCCTCTCATGGTAACTCCTTGGCCTAATCATCCTCCCAGGGTAACTGCTCAGACTTCTCACCTTCCCTGAGAAACTCATTGGCCTCTTCACACCCAATTTCAAACCACATTGAAGGTCATTTCAAATATGTCCTCAAGTTCTTTCCATACAAATTTTAATCACATGACAATTTCAATGACATGTGAATCTCCAGTTGGAAGCATCTTCAACAAGATCTATCCTGATTCCTATCTCAGCTGGCAATTTTCCCTGGTTTAATGCACAACCTATGCAGTATCCTTAGACTAGGTTCTTACATAGAACCTATGTTCTTAAATTCTAATCCTTTCAAAGCTTCTTACCAAAATGTATTATGTTCTGTTCCTACCCATTGATTTATTTGGTTACCCCTCAACTTATTATATTGTAACTTCTACTTTGTCTCTCACATTTCCCTATATAGTAGCCCTACCAAGTCTTTCTCAAATTTCACCACTACAAAAACTGACACACTCTAACAGTCCCTATGCTCACTTTTAGTCTTGTCAGCTACTCAACTGACTTTAAACTGGTCATAGTTCAATCAGATGCCATGGTGCCCCCAAGCTCTTCTTGCACATGGGCACACCACTTCTAAGCAGCTGTTTAAATCTCAAACTATCCTCATTTGTTTCTGTATTATTATATAAGCAAATGTTCTCCTCTTTTCCATGTTGTGACTTTTATCCATGGCCTTGAATGAAGGGCCTCCATTAAAGCTCATCCTGACATTCCTAGCACAACTATCTCAGCAAATTTCATTGCTTCTTGCATTACACTGCACACACTCCGTGGTCAAAGATAAGGAGCCCCTTTCCCTCCTGCTTATCTGCTACTAGCTTAGATTTCGCTGACTTTCTACACTTTCCGCCATAAAAAACTTGCACATCCCCCTTCAGCTCTCCTAAGAATATTTTCTGTACTTCTAACTGGCACTTGATAGTCATGCCATTAGGAAGGATCATTATCCCCAATGCACTTCTAAGAAAAAGGACATTTTCACCCAAGCCATTCAATAAATTGACCACTCTATGAAACATCATCTTCCAGTTTTTCTCTTCCCATCTCCTCTAATAAGGAAAACACCCACACTCCTAATTGCTTTCCATCTACCATTAGCATTAGTAAACCTAAATATTTGAACTTGACTTGCCTCTAGGGATATTTAGGCATTTTACTGTGAAAAAGTTCTGAATGGATCCTTTGAACAACTTAAAAATAAGCAGTAATTCTACTTATATACCATTATAGAGTGCCATGCAGTTACCTGCAAATAAATTAATACTAGTAAAATAATCAAAAGATTGTTAAAGACACTAGTCACTCTTAATGGAAGAACCTTAATCACCAATAAAATAATAAAAGTGAGAAAAGAAAGCCTTGCCTTGTCCCCCATGTGCTTCCAATGGCTTGCAACCTTGCAACTGGCCAGGACCTTCACCTTTGGCTTGTTGTCAAACAGCATTACTGAACCGATCCAATAACTCTACTGTATCTAATACTTTCTCATTAAAATGCAACTTCTTTAGCTTAACGTTTTTTGTTGTTTTATCAAATAAAACAATCCCTTCTTTCTTACTCTTACTACTCTCCACTTACTCCATAAAGTCTAGAAAAAATCTGCTGATCTACAGATCTATGTAACCCTGACAGACTGAAACTGTGAGTCTCCCACAAGCTTTAAGATTACCTTTTCTACATGAACAGCTGCTACTACAGTACACTTCTTAAGCATCAGTGCTAATTGAGCTGCTGTAGTGCACTCCCTGGGCATCACTATTAATTCATGAACTACCATTGTGCACACTTTGTGAATTAGTATTAATTAATGAACTGCAGCAGTGCACTCCTTGTGCATCAGTATTAACTAATGAACTACCAGTAGCGCACTCCTTGGGCATCAGTATTAACTAATGAACTACCAGTAGCGCACTCCTTGGGCATCAGTATTAACTAATGAACTACCAGTAGCGCACTCCTTGGGCATCAGTATTAACTAATGAACTACCAGTAGCGCACTCCTTGTGCATCAGTATTAACTAATGAACTACCAGTAGCGCACTCCTTGGGCATCAGTATTAATTAGTGCAATAGCCCTGTTAGCAGAATCATCAAATGCCTCCTTTGTCTTAGGTGGAACAGTCACTGATGCTTCCTCCTAGAAGCCTCAAATATTATCTCAATGCATGATCCATGTAGAGAGAAAAATAACTTCAACTACTTGCAAACTCACTTCCTTGCAAAAAATGTAAAAGGAAGTCCTCTAAAACACTGGCTTTACACTTCTTTATTATACACATTATACTACTAATCTCCCCCTTTGTTATGGCCCCATCCAGCACCTTCCTGTCTTCTACTGAGACTTAGCATTTCACCCCTCCATCGTCATGTCCTTTTGGCATATAGCCCTCTATAAGAAATCTGCATTTCTACGGTTTTCAATATCTTTTACATTTTCCTTTAATAAGCACACTGTCCTACTTCTAACTCTCTCTGCTTTTATTTTCATTGCCAAGAGACCGACATATACCTCTCAAACCACCCCCTACATAACTCCTCTCTTACTACTCTCAAACTACCCCTACATAACTCCTCTGAAATTAGCCCTAACATAACTCCTCTCAAATTACTCCCTACATACCTGCTCTCCAACTTACCCCCTACATAACACCTCTCAAATTGCCCCCTACATAACTGCTGTCCTACTTTTATTTTCTGTGCTGGGAGTATCCATTATTTTAAGTACCTCTCTGGCCCATGTGTCATGTGTTAACAGGATATCTAACCCTTCCTTCACTACCTACCCATCTTGTGAATATGTTACAGCCCAGCTCCAATTTCAGTGAACAACTTTTGCTCATCCTTCCTTTTTCTACCCCTTTCAGATATTAATTACATCTGTTCTTAGCACCTTTATAACATCGTATTATACTTCACAGCAATGGGTTCCCTGCTTGTTTCCTAATAGGTTCATAGGTTGATACTAGGCTATCTGCCCTAGGGCATTTACAAGCATAGCCAGAGTGTGTTTGGCTTTCGCCACCCTTCTTAGATTAGTTGACTGTGCCTCTGTATAGTAGGTCACAGAAGATAGCCCATTTAAGGTTAGTTTACCGTGCCTCTGTCTAGCAGTGACACAAAAGAGATCCCAGAGGTAAATTTACGATCTCCCATCCAAACGTCAAGATTCTTCTTGAAGAGGGTCATTGAGGGGCTCTGTCTGACATGGATTGGGATTTTGTTCCAGAGTGAGGGGAGCCTCTGGGATATGAATCTGTCCCTCCAGCATGTTCTATTTATTTCTGTGCTGAGGTTTAAGTCACTGGAGCGTGTAGTTCTGATGGATTTGGATTTCTTGAGGTGGAGCATGTCCATTAATTCTGGGTTGGACATGGCTTTATACGTCAGGCATAGATCGCCTCTGAGTAGGCGGTAAGCAACTGAGTAGAGCTGGAGTTTCTTTAGCCTAACTGCGTAGGGCATCTGTTTGATTCCCTTGATCCTCTTGGTGAGGTACTTTTGGGGTCTTTCTAGTTGTGGCAGGTGTCGGGTAAGGTACATCCCAAATGGGGCATTGTATTCAATTATGGGCCTGATGAGTAGAGGGGCACAATGACCTCTCTTGATCTAGATGTGAACCCCTTCATGATAAGGTGGGCTATATAGAATGTCTTTCTAACCACTTTGGCAATGTGATTGTCAAAGGAGAGATTGCAATCTACTTGGGTCCCCAAATCCCTAATTACTTCTTCCGTACTTAATGGATTACCACCTATGTGATAATTTGTGGGCACTTTGTTTTTCCCAAAGGGGATGACTATGCACTTTTTGGCATTTAGCTTTAGGCCATGGCTCTGGCACCAGTTATCCGTCTCTGTGAGACCTTTTTGGAGGATGCTTGTGTCAGCCGGCGAGTCAATTATGGCCCCCAGTTTGCAGTCATCTACAAACTTTGTCAGCCATAGTCCTCCTGTGTTAGCCTGTACCTCAGAGAAATATATACCGAACAAGAGAGGTCCCAGAACTGAGCCTTGTGAGACGTCACTTGTAATTGGTTTAGAGTCTGACATGGCACCTGCAATTCTGACCATGTGGGTTCTATCCCTAAGCCAGTTTGCAACCCATCTTGTGACATGCTGGAGGGACAGATTCATATCCCAGAGGCTCCCCTCACTCTGGAACAAAATCCCAATCCATGTCAGACAGAGCCCCTCAATGACCCTCTTCAAGAAGAATAATCACAAATTCCTTCAGATCACCAGTACAAATTAATAGTCTCCCACAAAGTAACATTCCAAACTTCATCTCTACCCTTTTTGTCTACCATCCTTGTTCCAGTCTGCTTGCTGATTTGACCAGAGCCTTTGAAAGAGCATATCCTTAAACTTTATCTCCAAATATCCCATAAGCATGCATTCATTTTCCTTGCACACTTACCAGTCACAAATAATCTATCACATTATTATGGTCTATGTTGAAAATTTCCCTACTAGTTTTCTCTCTCTCTCCTTTCCAAACTTCTTGCTCCAAACCCTTTCAGCATCTCAGTCCTGTTGTAATATGGGCAGAAAACCACGCCAAACCTAAAATCTTTCCCTCCACTACTGTCTCCATTAAAATCCATTACCCATCTCTATTTCTAACCGTTATAATGTTTCCCATCCTATTTTCCTTCTGGGTAATATCATAGCCCCTCTTCCCATTGCCCTTGCGACAATCTTCCTCTAAGGCCACATATCCTGTAGAGATCGACTTACCCAATTTAACTAATGGACGTTTTAGTTTCCGACAGCATGGTTGTACCTGACCCCGCCCCATCCTACTGATGATTCTCTCTCTCTTTTTTAACTAGACTCTATCCTATTTTACATATCCCTAGCCTAATCTCCCTTTTTCCCCTCTTCATAACTATTACTGCAGGAATCCTATCCAGGAGTTTAGTTTGGAGCAGCTGCTGGGTATCTCCAACAGGAGTTTTGATACTCCCTCAGTTCCAAAATTTGCCACAGCTATCTTTATAAAAGACAAGAATGTACTATAGGCCCTATCCCAGCTTTCTGAACTCCTACACTGGAGAGTTGTCCACCTTCTATTCCTAATATTCAGTCTAACCGTCCACAAGAATCCTAAACAAAACCCAGACATTTATGAAATCTACCTAAACTAAAAGGGTATATCTTCTCCACTGAGTGTCTTAAGGCTTTAAGCCCAATTCATCCACCCCCTTTGGCAAAACATGAAGTACTACACCTGCTAAAACCTACCAGCCTTTCCAGTGTCTAAGTCCTTCTAGACTTGCCAAGGTTATCATGTGAATGTAACACCTAAACTGTCTGATCATCTTCCCTTTGAATAAAACCCTGTATTTTAGTCCTCAAAATAGCTGCCATGGCTATATTTATACACAAATATCTAAATTTAGAGAAATATTCCTTTCTTTTCAGTAAATATTATATATTAAGTGACTCCAGAAAGTAGCATTTAACAAATTGCTCTTCATGCTGCACGTTTAACTGTAGATGCCTTGGTCACTCCTTGTACATCTTCACCTCAAACATAGTGTTGGTCAGTCTCACCAGCAACAGCTGTCCACTGCCTTTAAGAGCTCAAAGATTGTATCTCTGTACTGTTCTCAAAATAGTTTGCACACACGAGCAATTCTTGTCAGCAAACGCTGAGCAGCTGGATGTTATTGCCAGCATCCCTCCATCCCATATTCCAGAGATGTCCATGTGCCCTCTCATGAACTTCTAGAAATTCCTTAAACAGCAAGAGTAACTGTTTGTGTAACACTGTAAAGGAACAGTGTGTGAATAAAGGAACTGTACCAACACACAAAACAGCCCTGTGATTGATGGAGCTCCTCTTTAATAGGCACCCTTTGAACACTGTCCTTGTAAATCAGTGGACTGAGATTAGACATTACAACTCCCTTTCTGATTAAGGAGAAGATCCTTGTCTTCTTCAAGTGGCCCATTTGTACCTTGCAGTTGTACCGCTTGTCTCCACAACCTTGTAAAGCTTCATCATGTACCCCCTCAGGTTGCCACCTTGGGGTGTTGCATCATTTGTCTCCATAGATTCAATGCCACTCTTCTAGCTCTAGCTTGGTGCTTCTGTTGGATCCACTCTCCTACCTCCGACAGTCATACCTAGCTACCCTTGTTCTTGCTTTCTCCCTGTCTGTCCCAAATCTCCTTCACCAAATTGTCTTCGGCTTCCTGCACATGTACCCAAACCAATGTAATCTGTTAGATTAGATTTTCTCTACAACTGGAGCTACTTGGGATTATTTTAGAGAAGACTTCAGGCAGTCAGGCATGAAGAATATAGAAGAGTAGCACTGAATCTGGACAGGTGGTGACAATGGACGTGACACTCCAACCCCATGAAGAAAATGGGGGGGAAAAAGGGGGTTGATGATTTATAAAGATGTGGAAACAAGTGGTACACATCCTTGTAAACTTAATTCTGCTCTTCTCTCAACCTGATTGTTTTGAGTGGTTGATACTACCTGAGTGGGCTTAGAAGGCTCGCCATCATACAAGGAACAGCATCCGGAAATATGTAATTAAACCAGTTATGCCCAATTCAGAGTGAGCCTGAATTTCACCCTAAAGTACTCTGTTACTCTCTAATGGTAATAGATGGTAGTAATTTACAAAAACTACATCCAAATTAAACTGACTACAAGAAAGCACACAAAGACTCCTCTTTAAACTAACTTGAATTTACAGCTTAAACAAAACCCTTTGTCTTTTAAGTTTTTGGTGCACTGAATGAAAACATTTATCTTTCTGTCATTACAAAGTCTTTCAATCATGCAATCATCAAGATTTTCCTCTGTTTGTCCCTAATCTCACCCCTTGGTGGCTGAAGTAGATGTCTTTATCACAGCAAGGACCTACAGTGTCTTCTGCCAGCATTGTGCTCTCATAGTTATGTTAATGAGACCTGCCATCACCATCCTGGTAAGCAGAATTTATATTGGAAACACCCAATTGAACCCCCCCCCCCGCCCCAGTAGAAGAGATGACGTTTGCTGTTCATTATTACCTGTCCTTGCTGCACTCTTAAAACACCAGAATCACTAATCAAATTGTGGTCACCTGCGACGTACTCAGGGGTTTATCCCTCTACTTCAAAGAGCACAGTAAGGTCTCATATTCTAATTATTGACTGTAATTCATACCATCTGCACCATATCTCTCAAACTCCAAGCACTAAAAATCAGAGCACTGGCCTTTAAAAATCATAGCAGAGGGGGTCAGGAAGATAGTAGTTTATTTTTCACAAAAGAAGGTCTTTATATACTACACCCTATACACTTACTGGTAGTGAATCAGTGTATAGGCTTAGTTTTTGTATTTAGTAAAATATGTACTCAAACAGGTCAGACTTTAAGGAACACCATAAATCTAGGAAGAACAAGGCTAAATCTGAGGGCTAAAAGTTTCAGAAATAGGGTATGCACTGCCTTTTGGTCTTTCTCAAGCTCCTTGTCTTTCTCTCTTTCTTTTTCAGTGGGAATCAGTTGTTGCCTCTTACAGTATATGAACAGGGTTTCTTACTGTAAAATTATGTGAACAACCAGGGTTCTCTGTACTGGTAAGACAATTTGGTTTTACCTTAAAAGCCTGAATTGTTCATGACCTAATGAAAAGACTAAATGCTAATTACTGAATCTGAAAAAAAGCTGAAACAGAAAATACTGAGAAAAGGCTACAAGTTGATATAACAGTAAAAACTATGCAAAGATCAATATTAAACATTTTGTGAAAGACAGAACCCCTTGCACCATCTAAAAACCACACTTACATAGCCTAGTGCAGTGTCAGTAGCTTATTAGGTAGCGCACACACCTTTGATGCTGGAGGGCTTTCGATCTGAAGGCTGTGGGTTCTATTCCCACCCCAGATGTTTGGCTTAATTTTCCACTAATCACATTGTAGTGCAGTAATGGGAGTGGTGGGGTGGTTCTGCACTCCTGAGTGTGTCATTCATCAGATGAGATGTTAATCTGAGGTCCCATCTACCTGAGCTATTGGTAGTGCAGATAGTTGCTAAACATCCCAAGGCACTCACTGAAAAGAGTAAGGGAATTTAGCCAGAGCTCAGGTACTCATTGAAAAGAGTAAGGGAATTTTCCCAGTGTTCTGGTATTACCTTGGATCTCCCCTGCAAAGAAGCCACTGGCCTAGTGGGACTAACTTGGTCAACAAAGGATAGATAGCTAACTCTGAGGTAGCAGTAGCTTCTAGTTGGCCACAGAGCTTCATTTCTGTTATATGGATATCAAATGTTATCATGATTTCTAAGGTGGCCTGACATGAGAACTAGTGTAGATATAAACGGGGGATGGTACAGGGTGTCTTTCCCTGTAAAAAGAAAAAAGACTTTTTATATTTCTGCCTGTCAAGCAAGTGAACTAGTACTAATCAGTTCATTTTCTGATATACACTGTCATCCTGTTTTATGGTCATGAAGGAGTCAGAACCTACTGCAGCATGAAGTAGGTGTGAGCTCAAAAAACATAAAGCAGTCTTCTTTGAAATATAGCTGAAACTAGAGATCTCTCCTACCCAAGGTACTTTCAGAAATTTCTTTAAGGCAAACGGCCTACTCCTAAGTGATACTTTGGCAAGCTTCATTATGCCCACCAAACCCAGTTAACTCCACTGAATACGCAGAAATGTACACCACCACACTATACTAGCATGTAAACAGCTGCATAGATACAGCTGTATCCTACTGGAACAAATGCAGGGCAAACTCTAGTAACAAACTCACATGTTGGAACCATAATATCAACAAGCTTTGTAATAAAAAGAAAGAAGTTTAACCAAAAGTAAGAAGAGTAATTCCCAGAATGCTAGAGCCCTTGTCACTGAAATAAACAAAACTCAGGAGCTTCATAAAATCCACCAAAGCAAAGTTTGAGACAAAAATAACTACCCGAGCCAAAGATAATCACAAGGCCTTTTTAGTTATGGTCACCATATCATATCCATAGCACAGCAATGTGCTGAACTGACTGAACAATGTTGCCTACACTGAGGCTGAAGATCTAGTGAACCTACTGGCCAATAAATTTAGCTCTAACTTTAACCATCTCTCCTCTGTCTGTCCCCCAAGCCATACCTGGAACTGGCTCACCTCTAGCTGTCACACAAAACCAAGTCCTAAAAGTGCTACCCGAAACTAAAAATACTGCATCAATGGGTCCTGACAGTATCCCTGGATAAATCTATCTTAAATAACATGAAGCATGATTTAGCCGTACTCCTAACAGCACTGTTTAGACTCAACCTCCATACAAGTTTTGTACCAAATAAATGTAGAACAGCTACAGTCATTCCACTGCAAAAGCGAGTACCTTTTGCAAGCCCAGGCAGTTACAGACCCATAAGTCTGACCAGCCTCATATACAAAGCCATGGAAAGACTTATCATAGAACTAATCAGTCAGGACACAGGGAAACTCCAAACCCTGAATCTCTCAGTTTGGATTCATCAAGTGCAGGTCATGTTTACTAAACCTGGTGCTTACTAAACCTTTTTTTGAAAAGATCACCAAAGCAATGGATAAAGGCAATGATGATACTGCATACCCCAACCTGGCCAAAGCTTCTGACACAGTTCCCCACTCAAGCACAACAGAAAAGCTAAATAAACTGGGATTACACCTTTATGTCATCTGCTGGTTAGCCAGCTGGCTCACAGATAGGATGCAGATAATCAAAAATAAGGAAAGTTAACTCCAGAAAAAGACCACTCACTGATGGAGTCCCCCAGGGCTCTATATTGGGAACTCTCCTGTTTGGCATCTACTTTGCTGAAGTAAAAGCCAATACCAAAGGCCCCTGGCTGACTAAGTTTGCAGATGAATGCAAACTACGGGCAGTTAATAAATCCCCAAATGACTTAGCCATCCTGCAGGAAGGTTTGTCCCAAATAAATAACTGATACAAAAATCATGGACTGAAACTAAATGCCAAAAAATGCATTCAAGTATTCTTTGGGAATTCATCTACTACCCAGGGAATTACCACATTGATAATACGCCCCTAAGTGCTGACCCAGTTGTTTGGATGTGGGAACTTATGTGGACAGTGATCTAACTTTTGACCAACATGTGTCTATTGTTGTAAGAAAGTTATTTTTATATTGCACAGTTTATAAACAGAGATTGCATCTAGATCTAGGGATGTCATTACCCCCTTTAGACAGCCCTCATTAGGCCAGTCATTGAATATTTTATACTGTTTTAACTGTGTTTTCATTGCTAGATAATGGTCCATTACTGTAATTGCAGTTTTATTGAATTACTTAACTTTAAACTGCTTTTTCATGCTGAGAGTTGTATTTTCTGTTTGTGAGTGCTCTATCTGTGCTTTTCTGTGCATTTTTGTGAGTTTTCTGTGTTCTAGTCAGGCAGCATAGTCTGGATAGAGGCCTGCTGTTATCCAGGCCTGGTTGTTTTGCTTGTTGAGTCTCCTGTGTTTCTGACAGCCATCTTTTGCTGGTAGTGTCTTGTCTTCGCTGTTAGTGAGAGTAACACGGTTGCATGACCTTCTCTAGCACTAGTGATTGGTTGAAAGAGCAGGGGCTAGCAGGATAAGGTAGTAATTCGAGCTTCTAGATTCTTCCATCTTTTCTGGTATTTATACTCTGTGCTTGCGGAGTGCTGCATTTGTTTGCTTGTTGCGCACTGCCGCTGTGCTGTTTTAACCCACTGCGAGATACCTCAGTTGCATTTTTCCTTTACCAGCACTCCTGTGTAACTGATGCCCTCCCTTGCAACTACTGTGATTTTATCCAGCCCTACTCACACCTATAGGTACGCTGTTCGGATAGTAACTCACTCTACCATCCTTTACCTCTCTTCCACAGACAACCAGGGACGGACAATTTCCTGTGGTTTCTCCTGCTTTTCTTGTTGATATGGGCATTCTGAGACAGTGTAGCAACCGGCTCATATACATGGACAACCCTCTTCTTCTACCACCTAGGAACACAATATGTGAGAGAAGCAATTACATTAATAACCTAGAATCCTCGCTGTCTCAATCACAAGCCAGTACACCTGGCAGTGAGAAGATTGTCTGCACAAGCACCAAACCTCTACCACCACCCACACCTGTAAAGTACATTCCTATATATGTGGAGGTTCTCAACAAAAACATACCTAAACAAGAGAGACCTCTGAGGCAAAAGCACACACGCACATCACAACCCACTGCACCAAGCACCACACACAGTACACATGCCTGTGTCTCACAGCCTCTAAGGCCCAACCACAAACTCAACATACTAGTCATAGAAGACTATCGTGAGACACACAGATGTGCCCCTCACCAGCCTAGACAAGGGGAAAGTCATGGTAAGTTGCTTGTCAGGTGCTAGAACCCACCATATCACACACACTCAAGTCTTTCAACAACAGGTACTGTTATGACTCTGTCATAGTCCATGTTGGTGTGAATGACTTGAGATGTTTCTCTCTGGACTATATGAAGAGAGACATGATTGAACTCACTGAATATGTGTCTTAGGCAGATATGTCCCTAGCCTTAAGCAGCATCCTGCCATCACCCAGAATGATGCCTCATTACAAACAGAAAATGATTGACTTTAACAATTGGCTTAGTTTTTGTTGTCATTCCAAGGGGATCCAGAACCTGACAGCCTGGGAAGACATGATTAACAGACCACAATGTTTTGACAGAGATGGCCTTCATCTGTCTCCCTTGGGCTTCAGGCTTCTGGCAAAGGCTCTTGCCTCCCACATAGTGCCTTTTTTAGGCAAAGTCATGAGGACAAAATTACCAATATGAAAAATTCTTCTAAACAAAATGTAAAGGTCATGCTACTAAATGCTAGGAGTCTTAAAATGAAACTGCACTCATTGCAAGCATTCATTGCCCTGAAAGATGCTGATATTTTTGCAGTCACTGAAACCTGGTTCAAAGCTGCAGAAAGCACCCCAGCCTTACCAGGTTACTTGCCCTACCATACTTTCAGACCCCAAACAGAAGGCTACAAAGCCAAAGGAGGTGGAGTTTCAATATTTATCAAAGACATGCACACCTCCAAGCTGGTCAAACAGTATGATGCACAGTAGGCACTCCAGGTGCAGTTAACTATTGACAAAACACCTATTCAAATCATAGCTAGCTGCAGACCCCCAACCATGACTCAGGAGACCAACTCCATCTATTTGGACTTACTTGAATCCATCAAAATTCAATCCTCTTCCCTGATCCTGGGTGACTTGAACTACCCAACCATAGAGTGGAAGACCTATTCTAGCTCAAACACGAATGCTCATGGATTCCTCAGCTTCGTTAATGCCAATGCATTGGATCAGTTGGTCGACAACCCCACAAGAAGTGAAAATATCCTGGACCTGGTACTAACCAATATGAGTACCCGCTGTAGCACCCCTACGGTGTCATCTTCCTTGGTAAGATCAGACCATAAAGCAACCACTTTCGAAGTCATCATCTCCCCTGACCCCCCCCCCCCAGGTCAAACAAAAAAAGGTTTCCAAAGCTAACTACAACCTCCTGAGAGAAGGTATAAGCAGCTTCACAGCCACCATCCCTTCAGCTGAATCAAGAACTAATGTCCAGTCCTACACCAAAAAGCTATATAAGCACCTATATAGCTGCATGGACTCAGCAATACCTGACAGGAACAAATCATCTTTCTCAAGGAAGAGAAACCTGTCTTTTGGACAGCAGCAATAAACAAACTCTATAATAAAAAGAAAAAAAAATTGCTGTCCAGGGCCAAGAAGGAGCAGCTGCCAAGTTGGAAGCAATCTCTCTTTTGTCTGAACAAACAAATAAGGTCACTGGTGAAATCCTCTAAAGCTAACTTCGAGTCCAAATTAGCCTCGTCCACTAAGGACAATTACACGGCCTTCTTCACATATGCCTGTAATCTCAAAGGTAACTCTCCAATCTGCTCTGAATTGGTAGTCAAGAATACAACATACACAAATGCCATAGCTATAGCCAACCTGCTGGGAGACAAGTTCAGTGAAAACTTCACCCCCTTGTCCCCTCCATCAGTAAACCAGGACATCCCCAGCACCTGCCCCCTCCCCTCATCACCAGGGAGCAGGTTATTAATGCCCTCTCAAAGGCAAACAATACAGCCTCTATGGAACTCGACAACAGCCCTGGCTGTGTCCTACATGAATGAACTCAGGCAAGAGCTGTCAGCACCACAAGGCACCCTATTCAACCAAAGCCTGTGCACCGGCTTCATCCCAGCAGAATAGAGGACAGCCACTGTCATCCCTCTGCACAAAGGTGGACTGTCCACCGACCCAGGCAATTACAGGCCAGTCAGCCTTACTAGCCTGATCTGCAAGGCCATGGAACTCATTATCATGGACCCTATAAACAAGGACATTGACAACCTCCAAATGCTTGATCCCACACAGTTTGGTTTTGTCAAAGGGAGATCATGCCTGTTAAACTTGGTTGCCTTCTTCAAAATAGTCAACAAAGCCATAGATGAGGGAAAGACAGAGCATACCGCCTACCTTGACTTAGCCAAAGCCTTTGACGCTATTCCCCACTCGGGCATAATAAACTCTCCCAGCTAGGCATCAATCCATATATTACCAGATGAGTAGCTAACTGGCTCACTGATAGAACCCACTCTGTCAAAATAGGGGAAGCCACCTCTAGTAGTAGACCCATAACAAGCGGCGTACCCCAAGGATCAGTCTTGGGGCCTCTATTGTTTGGGATATACTTTTCTGAGGTGCACGCCAAAACTTGTGGTCTGTGGCTAACCAAGTTTGCAGATGACTGCAAGCTGGGTACTGTCATAAATTCCCCTAGTGATGTGAACATCCTCCAAGTGGGCCCTAACCAAATTAATGAATGGTGCCAGAAGCATAGTCTCAAACTGAATGCCAAGAAATGCATCATTATCCCCTTTGGGGAAAATGGTGTACCCACTAATTATCACATTAATAAAAACGTACTAAGTACGCAATCAGTTGTGAGAGACTTGGGCACTCAGTTTGCTAGGAACCTGACTTTTTACCACCATGTTGCCTCTGTTGTACGGAAGGCTTTCTACATGGCCCACCTCATAAGTAAGGGTATTTCATCCAGGAACAAGGAGGTCATAACAACCTGTAATCCTCCCTTATCAGAGCCATTATCTAGTACAATGCCCTCTTTGGCATGTATTTTGCCAAGCACATGCAGCAGTTAGAGAGACTACAGAGGTTCTGACCAGGAAAATCCAGGGTCTCAAACACCTATCCTATACAGATGCGCTAAAAGCCCTATCCCTCTACTCAGTCTTGTACAGACTGCTCACAGCTGACCTGTGTCTGGCATACAAGGCCATCTTAGACTCAGCCTTGATGGAGTTGCTGCATATCCGTAAGTCAAACCCCAGTTGTGCAACCCACATGCAAGGTCTCAACCTGATCTGTGACATTAATAGAACTTGTTGGCAGGATAGATTTGTGTCCCAATGACTCCCTTATCTGTGGAATGGACTTCCTCTCCATGTCAAACAGAGTACCTCATTAGCCCTCTTTAAGAGGAACCTGGACAACTGGATGGGAAATAGAAAATATACTCCTGGAATCTCACCTGTGTCCCTGCTGCACAGGGAAAACAGGTGCTGACTTTGTGGGAAACTGGGTGAAATTCTTGGCTAGGCTTATAAGGGCCTCCAGGCCAATAGCCTAGTATTGTCCTATGAACCTATGCCCTTTGGCATGTATCTGTCCAAATACATGCATCAACTGGAACACCCACAGAGATAACTTACTAAAAGGTTACGAGGCCTAAACAGCATGTCCTACATGGAACGACTCAGTCATGTCACTATACTCTGTATCCTACAGACTGCTAAGAGGTGACCTGTGTCTGGCATACAAGGCATCCTCCGACCCATTGCTGATGGATTTACTGCGCATCAGCAAGTCATATAGCATCAGAAATACTCAGTGTAGGGACTAAAACCTTTTCTGCAACATCAATTGAACAGTTTGGAGGGACAGGTATATTTCATAGAGGATACTGATGCTCTGTAACATTCTCTCCATCCACATAAAAGAAACTTCATCCCTATCCCTGTCCATATTCAAGTGCAACTTAGATCTATGGATGGGAAACAGGAAAATTTACCCCAGGACTGCCCATTGTACTACAAATGGACAGAGGCAGCTCCTAAATGCTTTATCCCATGAACTGGTCCCAGCAAATAACTATGGTATGACCCCAGTTATTCTCATTAGGGGTAATATATTGATCATGGGATGGGTAAGTCCAATCTATAACCAAATGGGATAGGTCATTTTGAGCCAAAAAGGGAAACAGGCTAGGCTTAAAATGACCCGCAAGGCCAGCTAGCCTAGTACTTACCTATGAAACCCTAAACAACATATACTACAGCTGTCAGAGAAAGTAGCTTGTGTCTTAAAATGTATCATTGTGAGCTGTTTCTTTTTGTTGTACCTCTTATCTATTTTGTATTTTTCCTTTAACATAATGAGTGTAACTTTACAGAAGTGTGCTTTGTCACTTTACTTTATGGTTCTCAATGTTTTTGAAATACTCTAGTTACTTGAACATGTAATCCTTCAAGCTTAAGTGTGGGACAAGGAAAGAAAACGATAAATGCTGTGCTCAACACTGACAGAAACACTAGAACACAGAAGAGATATGCTGCATTTTATTGGACCAGTATTGATTTTGCAGTAATAGCATTTAAACTTTTGCACTAATGAACTCTGAGTAAGCAGCTAATAGTTAGCTTATGACAAGAGCAATGTTATTCCTAAATATTGAGTAGCAGTATTGTAAAACATCACTTCTGTATCTTAGTGTTCCCTGTCAGGTACGGAGATATTTCTAAACAAAATTAATTTTCACTTAACTGTTTTCAGCATGAAAAAATGTATACTACATTTTGGGACTTTCAGTCATTAAAGTGCAATTTTTTTCAGGTTTTGTCATTTTAAATTCAGTCATTTTCTGAAAATGTCTTTTGGACTTTGATCTTTTGCTGCCGAACTGGTGATTGACTTAAGTCTCCCATTTATCTGACACATTTATTTTACAGGTAATACTATAGAATTTACTGCCCTTTTATACTGATAATCCAATAAAAGAAAAACAAACTGCCATGGTGAACTGATAATCTGATTGGGAAAAAAAAGCATATCTCACCTGTCTATAACTGAAAGTTTTTCATGAATGCATATGTGTGTGTGTGTGTATGTATTATACCTCTCATAGAGCAAGAAATCTGGACAAAGCCATAAATAATAAAATGAAAAAAAAGGCTTCCACCACAGCAAAAAGTTCACTGAGAAATTCTGTTAAAATGTAGGCTTTAATAAAATGAAGAAATAAAAAGCACAAATTGTGCTGTTCAAGTTGCAGGTCAAACAGGATAAGCGCTTTCAGTTAAAAAACCTTCTTCAGATCCTAGTGTGTAGACCTGACTTACTGCTGTTAAATAAAGATCCTTAATTGCTCAACCAATCACATACAGCAATCAGATGCACGCCTTCCTTAAGCCTCCATTTCATTTCTTAATTAGGCTTCTCTCTTTCAAAATAGGTTTAATAGGAACTACTCTGTTGAGCCCTGGAAATAAATTAGCTCTGAGGTTCATGATCCATTTGCTTTCTTCCTTTTCAGTTTTGTTGACAATGTCTCCTCCACGGAGGTTAGTAGTCACAGTTGAGATAACCATAAAGCTAAATGAATGCCCTGGATTTTCAGACACATGTCCATATAGGGCATTGGTTACCAGTTTATTCTTGATGTCTAACAGGTGGCGAAGTATCCGTTCCTTAAACTTTCTATTGGTCTTTCCTACATAATAGGCTTGGCACAAATTACAAGTGCCAATGTATATAACATTCTTGGTGTTGCAGTTAGCAAAACCAGAGTACTTATAGCATTTGTTAGTTACCGGATGAACAAAACTGTTGGAACATTTAATGTGGCTGCAAGCTTTGCAAAAGCCACATTTCCAAGTTCCTGACTTATTTCTTCCTTCTCTACTCTGCTTATTAGGTATTCCATCATAGTTGCACAATAAAGCCTTTAAGTTCTTCTTGTTTTTATAACCAAATTTAGGTGTTTCCCCTACAATTCTCTTAATTTTACTGTCAG